>NC_092343.1:278029132-278344913 GCF_046630445.1 Rutidosis leptorrhynchoides | reverse complement strand
AAAAAAATATAACAAATTAAATGTATATAATAATTTTACTAATACTAATATTTATTTTAATACAATTGGAAATGATAATAATAATATTAATAACTATATTTTAATTTTTAGCTAAATTTAGTATATTAATATTACATATTATTAATTATGTACTACTTATATTATATACTAACTTATTTGAATATTTAATATTTATATAATTTATATATATTACAATCTACATATATTATTAATTGTATATAGAAATCATATATATATATATATATATATATATATATAATATATATATATATATATATATATATATATATATATATATATATATATATATATATATATATATATATATATATATATGGTTTCATTTTAATGTCAGCTTGATTATTTTATATATTACTTTACATTTTCAATTCGAATGATTATTTTGTATTTTATTAATTAATATATACACTTATATTCGTATTTATATATATAATAAATATATATGTACTTACATTTTTATTTACACAGAATTGTTCGTGAATCGTCGGAATAGCCAAATGTCAAATGATCTTATTAAAATAAATTTGAAAATTTTGAGACTCAACTATACAGACTTTGCTTATCGTGTTAAAATCATATAAAGATTAAGTTTAAATTTGGTCAAAATTTTTGGGTCGTCACAGTACCTACCCGTTAAAGAAATTTCGTCCCGAAATTTGAGTGAGGTTGTCATAATTAACAATAAACATGTTTTTATGACGAATATGATTTGATAAATAGAGTTTTATTACTATTGAGTAATATGGATAAGATAATACGACTATTCGAAGAGTATGAGTGAAGCTATCACAAAAGAATGAGATGAGTAAATTGTGTTTCGTCAAATCTTTTGACGTAGATATAGTTGATTTCCGAAATTCAAGGGATTTAGAGAAAATCGTTGAGATCTGAAAGATTTGATTCTTTGGTGAATAAAATCTCTTTAATTAAATGCGATTATCTGCGTTGATTTTTTTATCGGATATTTCACTATAAATTAACTTCTTCCGTTCCATTACTTTTATCAATCCTATACTCAATTCCCAAATTCAAAAGATTGTGAAAATGCTTAATCCAGTTCTAATCCTTGTCCGTATTCTTACTATCGCAACAATCATTCTCCTTTTCTAACTTCCACCGGAGGAATCTGTGTTCTTCTACTTCGCCCTTGGGGTTATAGTGTTTTTAATTCTCTCGTGTCTTTATGTTGCGATAAACATTGATATACACGGTTTGTAATTTTCCGTGTTGTTATTGGGCTTTATATTTCCTCTTATATTTTGGAACTCTTTGCCTTTTTATTATCCTCCCAACCTCTAATAAAGCGAGTAACGGTCTAGATTTCGTAAGTATGGAGTTTCGAATGAACTTAATATTCTAAACGAGAGAACGAAATCGCACGATTTGATTTGTCAAATTACCTGAATTACTGAGAATGGAACTATCAAGAATATACTTTCTTGATATGTTCAGAAGTTAAGCAGAATGAAAGAGTTATGTAACATGGCACATGATGACGTTATGATCTGTGAATCATCACGTTCCATTAGAAACTCAGCATGACCTACTGTAATATAATCACGTTGATCAAGTGTCATTATATTATATTAACTCATGCATCAGTTTCCAACACTACTTCAAAATCATTCATAATTCAAACTCGAATCTTAAAAAAATTTAGAAACTAAAGTAGTTTCCTTTTTGATGTAATATAGATAGCACGAGGAGATAAATAATTTCGGACTAGAATATTTATGAAAATATCTTCAGGGATATCGAAGATATTTATGATGATATTTTGAAATTTTTAAGCTCGATGGTTGATGAAGAAAGATTCTTCGCAAGATTTTAACATGAGTACGGAGCAAGATATTCGTTGAAGGTTTCATCGGATCCAGAATTACCTGGATTCTTTGAATATATGGTATCGTCCTTGTATTTGGCCTTGGTCTCTTTCATGGTTTGCTCGATTCATTTTTCAGAACTTAGAGATCTGATTCGTAAGCTAGATTGCTTTTCAGAATTTCAGAATGAAAGTTCATAATTCTAAGAGATAAATGTTATATGTATACGTATAACTGTTGATGTAGATATGCTGTGAGTTTTCAAAGTACTGATTGTTAATTCCCGGTAATTGGTATGACATTTCACTTTACAAGATGCGGATGAGTAGGTGATAGGGTTTCAATGAATATAATAACCTTTCAGGAAGTCAAAGATTAATGAAGTTGCTGGTAAGTTTTCTGCTAATGTGGTGGAATATAAACGGTTCTCCGGTAACGATGATGAAAATGGCAATCGTATACATCAAGGTTATAATAAGACTAGTACGATTGAAAGGTCGAAGTTGACTTGCTGGAGCTGTGACAAAGTTGGCTAATTTGAAAAAAAAATTGCAATGTTATTTTCGGTAATAACAATGCCAAAGGAGTAAGCACAGATATGTGTTAAACGTTTACTCAGATTCCGAGTGTTTTCAGGTGCATAACTATATGCATCAATCTTTTCTTCCGTAGATGAAGTGTGGTTGGTTCATCCTCTCGATTGAGGTATTACCAAAAATCATGCAAAGTTTGAACGCAGATTGTAATCGTCAAGATACAAATGAGGTTTAAGATGATGTCAAGTGGCAAACTTGAAGAATTGTTTAGTTTCATATGTTATAATCAATATTTTAATTCATTTTAATTGTCCAATGTTATTAGTCCACAGTCGATAGTCCACAGTTAACAGTCCAATAATTCATATATATAGTTTAATATATAATATTCGAATTAATTAATACGTCTCGTGACCCGTGTACATGTCTCAGACTCGATCATAACTCAAAGTATATATATTATTATAGAATCAACCTCAACCCTGTATAGCTAACTCAAGTATTACTGCATATAGAGTGTCTATGGTGATTCCAAATAATATATATATAGATGCGTCGATATGATATGTCAAAACCTTGTATACGTGTCCCGATATTTAAAGTGCGTAAAATAAATAACAGAAATTAAATGACAATAAATAAAATTGCGAGAATAAAATTGCGATAAATAAAATTGCGATAAATAAATGTAATCTGTCATCTAGGAACAGTTAGCTGGGAACAGTTAGCGTGGATTCTTAACAAAATTTCTCATAGTTAATTTGTTTGTTTCTAACAAATTTTATTTTGTCAAATGTTTTCTTCATTATGCCACTTGTTGGATTCTGATAAATCAAAATCCCAATATGAAATTGGATGAATATGGTTATTCTGTGGTGAACGGATTTGTATATCGGTAGATGTAAGTAGGATAGTAAACGACTGTTGAATCAGCTTCGAAGAATGTACAGTGTAACTTAATAATGTGAAATCTGAATATTCCTCGGGTATTACCTACCCGTTAAAATATTTTCACCATTAACAGTTTGTACAAAAGAATTTTTAATTACAATCTTTATGAAAATATACTTACATATATATTTTCTTCAGATGTAATCATGAATTTAATGAGTTAATATAATATTAATCTCATTTGCTTTTCGGTTTGAGCTAGAATACATAATCTCTAAAACATTAGAGATTACATAATTTCCATGAAGAACGAAGATAATTGATGTAGGACGATACGTAGTACGATGATTATACTCGAGGTACAAAATGAGATGTTGAGGCATGGATTGTTGATGGTACTGGTGCTGTTACTGATGGTACTGCTGGTGTCGGTGATGTTGCTGAAGCTGGTAAATTTTTCACCATATTCTCCAAATTGATTACTCGAGCGCGAAGTTCGTTGGCTTCTTCTATTTTTCCGGGATGATTGTCGTCGGAACGAGCGGATGAATAAGGTTTATAATTTTAGATAGAATATAATCGTGGTGAGATATTCGGGAAATGAGGGTGAAAATGGTGTTTCGGATAACTTCGCCGGTAAGTGCTTCAGGTTCATCGCCAAGAGGTAAATTCGGTTGGTGAAAAGGATCGCCTTCTTCGCTTCTTCATTGATTAAGTCGACTACGAAATCATCAGATGAATTGGTGATGGATGATTGGTTGATTCATTCTGGTGACACTGCTTTCGGAGCTTAGGTGAAACTCCATATCGGAATAGCTGTCGGAATCCGAGGAATTCGAACTGGTTGAGGGATTCATCTCGTATGATCAGATGAAGGATTTTCGATAAGAAATAGATTATAGGATGTAGATTAGTACCCTGCAATACATAATTTACATATGCATATATAATGCTAGAATCCCATAAGTTACAGAGGAATCTACGGAAGCTGTCAGGAAAAGTTAACAATAACAGATACGCTAAGATATGAATTTATCTATACGCTGTGTATGCAATAGAGGCAGTAAGACGTGTCTAGACTTTATGGATGATAAGCAAATAATTTTTGACACTAAATGATAAGCAAAACTTTTGACATGCAGACACGATCAAAGTCCAGACTCACTAATGCATCCTAACGACTATCAGTTAGACACACTAATGCAAGACCTGGTTCGCTAAGACCACCGCTCTGATACCAACTCTAACAACCCGTCCTAATCCATCTGGACGAATACATTACATTTGGTTACATTGCGAGGTACTTGACCTCTATATGATACATTTTACAAACATTGCATTCGTTTTTAAAAGACAAACTTTCTTCACATCGTAAGTTGACGGCATGCATACCATTTCATAATACATCCAACTATAATTGACTTAATAATAATCTTGATGAACTCAACGACTCGAATGCAACGTCTTTTGAAATATGTCATGAATGACTCCAAGTAATATCTCTAATATGAGCAACTGCACAGCGAAAGATTTCTTTCATACCTGAGAATAAACACGCTTTAAAGTGTCAACCAAAAGGTTGGTGAGTTCATTAGTTTATCATAATCATTCATTTTCATCATTTTAATAGACCACGAGAATTTCATTTCCAGGTCTCATAAATATACGTCACATGCATAGAGACAAAAATCATTCATATAGATTGAACACCTGGTAACCGACATTAACAAGATGCATATAAGAATATCCCCTATCATTCTGGGAAATCCTTCGGACATGATAAAACAACATCGAAGTACTAAAGCATCCGGTACTTTGGATGGGGTTCGTTAGGCCCAATAGATCTATCTTTAGGATTCGCGTCAATTAGGCGTGCACTAATTCTCAAAATTAGTGATGTTCCCTAATTCTTAGGCTATCAAGCAAAAGGGGCATATTCGGCTTCGATCATTCAACCATATAATGTAGTTTCGATTACTTGTGTCTATTTCGTAAAAAATTTATAAAAATTTCGCATGTTTTCTCAGCCCAAAAATATAAAGGGTAAAAAGGCAAATGAAACTCACTCTACAATATTTTGTAGTAAAAATATTCATACGACGATACTGAATAATGCAGGGTTGGCCTTGAATTCACGAACCTATATCAATTGTATATCCATTAAAACATATAATGGAAATTTCATAATTTCATTTATTAATTATATAATATTTATGTGTTTGTAGTTATATAAGTTTTATACTAAATTCCATTTAAAAACACATCTTATTTATATATATTATATCTTATGTTATATCTATTTATTTGGTATATATATAGTTACAATAATTATTATTTATACCTTTAGTTATATTACCATATCTATATCTATCTATATGTTTAGTATTAAATGTGAAATTCAATAATTTTGTTATATATAAGTATTTAAAAAAAATGTTACTATGTTTGATATATGGTTATATAGTTAGAATATATGTAATAAGTATATTCTATGTACATTATTTATCGATTAAAATGATAGTTTTGATAATATTAATGATAAAACATGTGATAATAATAATGAAAATAATTATATTACAAATTTTAATATGTTAGTAATACTAAATAAGATGATACTAATACAAATTTTAATGATAATAATAATGGTTTGTATTGTTTTTATAAAAACAATAATAATAATAATCCTAATCATAATAATATTTATTTTAGTAGTAATGATACTATTAATAATACTAATAATACTTAATGATGTTACTACATAACAAAATGATAATAATATTAATCATCATTATTATGTTAACATAATAATAGTGATAATACATATGTTGGTAGTTAATAATAGTAATAATAGTAATTATACTGAATATTAGTACTTTGTAATGATAATAATATTAGTCATAATCATATTGATAAAGATTTACTTACTAAAATTTTAATAATAATAAATGTTAAATAATAATATTAATAATTATAATACTAATAATAACAATAATAATCAAAATAATGATAATACCTATGATCATAATTATAACAATAATAATAACAATAACAATAATAATAAAGATCTTTGAAATTAAGAAACTACCTCAAAAGGCCCTTAAATAAATTAATGTTCTGATCCAGACTCGAACCAATGACTTCTTGAATACCCATCAAAACCCTTTACCACTAATCTGTTCCTGGTTTTCCTGATTTACTACCCCTTTAAATTTTTTTATATCCTTTCTGTTATCGTTCTTCTTCTCCAAACCTAAACTGGTCGATCAGCATATGATTTTCATTAAACGATTTTCCAAACAAGATTTAAGACTTGGTATGTAATTAAAACGGCTTGTACTTGGAGATTAATTCAACAGATCGCACAAAAAAAATAAAAATAAAAGGAAAACAGCTCCTGTCCGTCGCTGTTTAGAACAATAAAAAAAATATTGATTTTGCATTTTTATAACGTTATAGCTTATAATCCCAACATAAAATAGTTTAGAAAACGTTCATATAAACTTCCCAAATCCTTAATTTGACTTAAAACATAACAGAATTTTCAAATTCGCTTGAAGAACACTTGTTGACTTTTTTGTTTGAAAACTTTGACTCAGTAATTTGAAGTCTATATGAAAACTTAGCGAATGAAAACTTACAGATAGATTTAATGGAAGATTCCTAACAAGATTGCATTAACACATTTTGGAAATTCGTTCGAAATTGATTTATGACCAAAAAGTGTAAGAACAGGGGTCGTGGAAACTGGGTTCTTTTTATTCTCAGTTTTTAATTCTACAATTTGCAAGTGGTATTATCTATAAGGTGATGGCTTACGTGTTATAATAGATAAATTCAATTCCAATTTTTTTGTAGTTTTGGATTGGCAGACATGAATTCAATCAGAAATAGAAGAAGAAGAAAAAAGGAGAAAAAAATAAAACAGATATCAATTTATTAATAGAATTCGTACAACTCAAGGATTTTTGAAATCAGATAGATAATTACATGATGTTGATATATATAACAGAATTTTAATTTTATATATATGCTAATATTTTTTTTTAATACTAATAATAAATAAATATAAATACCATAGTTATAATAATAATACCGTTTTAAGTTTTTAGGATTAATAAAAATACCACTAATTAATAATAATAGAAATAATAATAATACCAATAATAATGTCATGATAATAACTAAGATCATAATTTTATTACTAATTCTAATATTAATGTTATTAGTAAGGATAACAAAAAAAAATATAACAAATTAAATGAATATAATAATTTTACTAATACTAATATTTATTTTAATAAAATTGGAAATGATAATAATAATATTAATAACTATATTTTAATTTTTAGCTAAATTTAATATATTAATATTACATATTATTAATTATGTACTACTTATATTATATACTAACTTATTTGAATATTTAATATTTATATAATTTATATATATTACAATCTACATATATTATTAATTGTATATAGAAATCATATATATATATATATATATATAATATATATATATATATATATATATATATATATATATATATATATATATATATATATATATATATATATATGGTTTCATTTTAATGTCAGCTTGATTATTTTATATATTACTTTACATTTTCAATTCGAATGATTATTTTGTATTTTATTAATTAATATATACACTTATATTCGTATTTATATATATAATAAATATATATGTACTTACATTTTTATTTACACAGAATTGTTCGTGAATCGTCGGAATAGCCAAATGTCAAATGATCTTATTAAAATAAATTCAAAAATTTTGAGACTCAACTATACAGACTTTGCTTATCATATTGAAATCATATAAAGATTAAGTTTAAATTTGGTCGAAAATTTCCGGGTCGTCACATTAAGTGTCGGCTTCATCTATCTAATCGAATTGTAAAGGAATACAGATTGATAGCGAGGTGTAACAAAACTGAATTCCTTTTATCTGTCTATCTGATTTCGTAAATTCGATAATTAATAAGTATAGGTATATTAATATTATTAATAATACAATTAATAATAATATTACTAATAATAATTATATTATTGATAAATATACTACTACTACTACTAATAATAATAATAATAATAATAATAATAATAATAATAATAATAATAATAATAATAATAATAATAATAATAATAATAATAATAATAATAATAATAAGAGTTATAATAATAAGTCACAAGTGATAATTTTAGTAAAATTGATATTAATAATAATGGTAATTATGAAAATGATAATCTTAATAATAACTAAAATCAGAATTTTTATTACTAATTATAATAGTACTGATATTAATATTAATATTAATATTTATTTTAATAATATTACACTACATTTTAATTTGTAAGTATATATATAGATATTAAATATTATTAATTATACATATTTAATACCTATATGATATATATTAAATAAATACACATATTGAATGTTTAATATTTATACATGTTTAATATTGAATGTTTGAATTTTTTTACATTCATAAATCTGCATTAAAATGCACCTCTAATCAATTTTTTTCATAAAAAAAGTTCAAAATCTTTCAAAAATCGATGATGAATGGGTTAATTTATCATTCATCTTGTTTACAATGAATGATAAAATTAATCAATGCTAAAAAAACCAAATGAAAGGTTAAATTAACCATTCATCTGTTTTTTTATCATTCATCATAAACAGATGAATGGTTAAATTAACCATTCATCTGTTTTTTTAGCATTGATTAATTTTATCATTCATCCCGAACAAAAATGAATGATAAATTAACCAGATGAATGGTTAATTTTACCATTCATCATCAATTTTTACCATTCATCATCGATGTTTACCATTCATCATCGATTTTCGAACGATTTTGTTAAAAAACTTTTTAAAATTTTTTCATTTTCTTCTATTTGCATATTAAAGGATCGTTTTTAAAAAAAAAAAAATTTGAAATTTTACTTATCCAGTTTGTACCCCATTTAGTGCTTATCCATGGATTGGTGCACTATATATATATATATATATATATATATATATATATATATATATATATATATATATATATATATATATATATATATATATATATATATATATATATATATATCAACTACTACATTTTTAATTGTGTTTTAAGTTTTCTTTCATAATATCTAATCACCTAATAGTTTATTAATCTATTTTAATTTATAATATAGTTATTTACATGTATAGTTGTTTATATATAAACATTTATATTTACGATTAAAGGTTCGTGAATCGTCAGAAATAGTCAATGGGTAATTGATTACATGAATATAATTCCAAAGTTTCTGAGACACAACATTACAAACTTTGCTTATCTTGTCAAAATTTTATAAAGATTAAGTTTCATTTCGGTCGGAAATTTCCGAGTCGTCACACCTTCAATCTTGTTAGAATCAGATATAAGTATATTATTGACAAGGATTGAATGATAACAGTTTAATGTGTTAATTTGTTATTTGAGTAAGACGTTATGTCGTCACGTTCTCATGATCGAGAGGAGGGAAGTGAAGATGAGCATTTTTATGCGCCATCGGAAAGTGCTAGTGATGGGTCTAATGAAAGCAGCGAGAATGTCGTGGGTGATGATAATTTTCCCGGGCATGGCACTTAAACGATTTGGACCGGTTCTTCTGGACAAAATGGAGAATTGGATGGAAGTGATTATAGAATCAAAGCTGGAGGCCTTTTTGCCTCCAAATACCCAATCCTTAAAGGGGAAAGGAATAGTGACACCCAAGAAAAGGAACATGAAGTTCCAAAAGAGAAGAAGGAGGAGAGATTTAAGTTCAAAAGTTTCTCTGCTTGTAAATTGCCACAGTTTAATGGGAAGTCAGATCCACTTGTTAGTCAAAGGTGGAACAATGAAATTGAAGAAACATTCATGTTATGTTCTTGCCTCGAAAATTTAAAGGTGATCTATGCAACTTCAAATGAAAGGGCAGGGGGCACGAGTGGTGGAATTTTTGTCTCCCTTGGAAAAGACGAGGCATCAAAATTTTTGTGGGATGATTTTTCAAGGAGGTTTATGGAACAGTTCGCTCCAACGGTTGAGGTGACTAAATAAAAGCAAGAATTCCTCAATACTGAACAAGGGGGAAAATGGGTAATGGAGTTTAATGGGGAGGTTAATGATATGTCCTGCTTATGTCCCGAGTACCTAGCAAACCCCACACAATTGAAGGAACACTATCGTGAAAAGTTAAAGCAAGAGAGCAGTGAGTTCATTGAAATTGGTACTTACAAGACACTTCCCATAATGACAAACAAATCTTTGGATAGTGAGATTGACTTTAAAAAATGAGCTGCATTGAAAAGAAAGTCTGACACAGAAAAGAGGTTAAGGAGTCCCAGTCCAAAGAAGACCAAATTTGATTCCGAGGCACCTCACAGACAAATGCAACCCTTGCAAACAAGTAAGGGTGGTCAAAAGGAGGTGAAAACATGTGGGACATGTGGGAAGCAACACTCCAGTGAATTTCGGGTGAGAACAAATTCTTGTTTTAAATGTGGAAAGATTGGTCATAAAGGGGAAGAATGTCGAAGCAAAGAGAAGTCATGTTACTACTGTGTTAGTTCCAATAAGATGATTACCAATCGGTTTTGTAATGTATTAGTGGGTTTGGGTTGTTTAGATTTGATAAGAACTAGATAGAGAAAGTAATACTTGAGAGAATAACTAGAACATTATCATTTGATAAAGTTGAGAGAGAGAGTTGCAAGTTATGAAATGGGGAATAACTCAACTAGTTGTAAAATGGGGTGGGAGGTTGCTTTATATACTAGCAACCTCCTTTAGTTACAAGGGTGGTAAAATACATTTACCATGGTTAAACTAACTAATACAATAATAAGTAAATAACCTATTACATTAGTAAGACTAAAACCACATGCCACATATAATAGACAATATTCATTGTCAACATATTGTTTCATGGTAGGGCACTTCCAGGCAGATTGCCTCGATTATAAGAAGGATATGTTAAATGGTGAAGTTAAGAAGACTATCAAGAAAGCGACGGATGTTGGTGGGCATAAACCGAAGCCCCGCATATATCAAGTTACAACAGAAGGAGCTAAGGAATCCCATGACGTAGTGTCACATACCTTTATTGTAAATTCTATGCCTGCTAACATCTTGTTGATTCCGGTGCTTCGAGATCATTTGTTTCTCTTAAATTTTGTAAAGATTTTAAAGTACCTATGAATAGATTGGAACACCCTCTCGATGTATAAATAGCGGGTGATGAAACCATCATGGTTAGAGATGCATTTAGAGGGTGTAATTTTGTGTTAGATGATGACATGTTTTTTGTAGATTTAATCCCCATTCAAATGGGGGAGTTTCAAGTGATTGTAGGGATGGATTGGCTCAGATCCAACGAAGTGATAATCTTATGCCAAAAGAAGATTGTACAAGTGCAAACAAGAAATGGGAAGATTATCCATGTTCACAGGGAACGGGCAAGATGTGCAATCCCTAAATGCACTTATGTAAAGACCCGTCCTAATCCATCTGGACGAATACATTACATTTGGTTACATCACGAGGTACTTGACCTCTATATGATACATTTTACAAACATTGCATTCGTTTTTAAAAAGATAAACTTTCATCACATATAAAGTTGACGGCATGCATACCACTTCTTAATATATCCAACTATAAATGACTTGATAATAATCTTGATAAACTCAATGACTCGAATGCAACGTCTTTTGAAATATGTCATGAATGACTCGAAGTAATATCTCTAGAATGAGCAAATGTACAGCGGAAGATTTCTTTCATACCTAAGAATAAACATGCTTTCAAGTGTCAACCAAAAGGTTGGTGAGTTCATAGGTTTATCATAAACAATAAAATTCATCATTTTAATAGACCACTAGATTTAAATACAGTACACCTATCTCGTGTACGAAACCATATTTCATAATGCTTAGAAGAGTAGGTCCGTATCCTTTTCTCCCCCATAGGTTGCCTGGCAATTTTTAAATACTCGTGCACATATCTCGTGCATAAAACTAATACACGTAACCTGTGTATAAAAAGTCATTCATACGAACTACAAACACCTGGTAATCGACCTTAACAAAATGCATCTAGAATATCCCTCGCATACCGGCATTCCGCACAGTCATGCAAAAGCATACAATCAGGCCACTCTTTTAAATATAATGGTTGTGTACACCTCATAAACAGATCATATCTTTTAAAGTTGGCGGTTGTATACCTATTTCGAAGTACTAAAGTAGTTCAAATTCTTTGACTGGGGCTTGTTAGTGCCCATAGATCTATCTTTAGGATTCGCGTCAATTTGGGCCTCGGTTCCCAAATTCTCAGATTACCAGACTAAAAGGGGTGATATCCGGTGTACTCATAACACATTCGTAGAATGTTTTTAAGTGCTTGTGTCTATTTCGTCAAACATTTATAAAAGCATTTCATGTATTCGCAGTTCAAAAATATATTTCAAAAGCATTTAATAAAGCAATTGTAAAAACGGCACATGTATTCTCAGTCCCAAAAATGGAAAGAGTAAAAGGGAATCAAATGAACTCACATATTGTATTTTGTAGTAAAAATACATATGACGACATTGAACATGTGTAAGGTTGGCCTCAGATTCACGAACCTATATCATTTGTGTATATGTTAAAACATATACTCGTAATCGAATGAATCTATTTATTATTAATGATATATTTGTTATATTAATAATTTATAAGTTTCATTATTTATTTACATATATTTTCATTTTATATATGTAGATATATTAATATAGTTAAGTTATGTAATTTAAATATATAAAATCTTTAGTTTTATACATATAACCTTAAAAATGTTAATAAAACTATTTATTTTAGTAATCATAATTATTTTAATAATAATAAATAGATAATACTACTAATAACAATAATGGTAGTTTTAATGATAGTAAAATAATAATTTTAATAAAAATGATAATAATGTAAACACTTTTTAATAATAACGATACTATTAATGATAATCCTAATAATAATAATAATAATGATAATATTTATAATAATACTTATGTTACTAATAATAGTAATAATAGTACCATAAATGATACTAATACTAATATTTATGAAAACAATAATAATTTATATTATTTTTATAATAATTATAATAATAAACACATTCATGATAATAATATTAAGTTTTAAATTTAATAGTAATATCATAGTTAATACTTATAATAATAATAATAATAGATATAATATTTACATTTACAATTATGATAATAATAATAATAACAATAACAGTTATAAGAATAACAATAACTAATAATAATAATAATAGTAATAATAATATCAATAATAATAATAATAATAATAATAATAATAATAAACATAATAATAACTAATAATAATAATGATAGAATTAAAATAAAAGTGTATACCCTCTCCAAGCTTTTTCTAAAAAGAAATGCCCATGACGGGGCTCTAACCCGAGACCTCTCGTTCCCTGACATCACTCTCTAACCATTACTCTGTATTCGTTTTTCTGTTATAAATCCATACGCATATGTATTTAATCACATTTTCTGTCATCTCCATTCTACTTCTAAAATCGTTCGATCAGTGAAACAACCTAACATCAAATTGATACTTGATTTATCATTGGAATGGAAACAGATAAAACTAATATTGTCAACTTAAATTAACAGACACGAAATAAAATAAAATAAATAAAAGAAGAACAGCAGCTGCTGTGTTTCGTCGGAATAAAAAAAATTAATTATTGATTTTAAAAACTTTGACGTTTGAGACTCTGATTTCTTCATGAACTATCTTCTAAATCAACATTATAATACATTAGAATCATCAATTGATCCAAAAACATTAACTAGAAATCAAATTTTTATGAAGAACGAATCAGTTGACTTTTTCAATTTAAACTTTGACTTCGAAATTAAACATAATTTGGAGAAATTAAAGATTGAAAACTTACAGATAGTTCAAATGGGTGATTCCTAACACAATGGAATTTATAGATTTTGATAATTGTCTCGAAATTGAGCTAAGATTGAAAACTTACAGATAGTTCAAATGGGTGATTCCTAACACAATGGAATTTATAGATTTTGATAATTGTCTCGAAATTGAGCTGTTGATTTAAACACATCATAACAGTGATGTCGAAGTTGTTTTTACAGCTTTTCTGTTTTTAATTCCTAAATTTATGGAAGCCGATGGTGATTGTAATTAGTTATGGTGATGTATATGGAATTGTTCGTTATTGATTAGTTGTTTGATTCATAAAATAGGTGTGGGAATCGACAAGGTGTCACAGGCGAACAGAAAGGCAGGAAAGAAATAAATAACAGATTGATTCAATGATTAACGCGTAAATATGTCAGTTATATATATCTGTATAATATATTTTATATTTAATATATATTAATAATTAATATTTTAATAACAATAATACAATTAATAATAATAATAATTAATAAATATGATTTTTATCTGATTTAGAAATGCTGATATATAAATATAATTTAATTATTAATAATATGATGTAACTTGTTATTAATTATAAAAGTACTAATAAATTAATAATAATAATATTGATAATAATAAAAATGATAATTTGATAATATGATAATTTTATCAATAACAATAATGATAAACATGATAATACTAATAATAATAATATAGCATATTACATGTATCAAATCTGTTATTAATAATAATAATGAAAGTATTAATAATTTTAATATATTAATTGTATTCAAACTTGTAATCTAATATAATGTAATTTATTATTTATGTAAGATTACGTTATATGATGACATTTACTGAATAGTTAAAATTTATATATTCTATATATGTATTTAATTGAAATCATATATAGTTTCATAATAACATATACTGAATATTTAAGATTTACATAATTCTATATATAATAGTATGTAATTGTATTTGGATATTAGTTACATCATGTAAATATGAATACATTAATAATGTTTTATATATGTAACCATTATATATCTATTTACTATATTATATTATTTCATAATAGAAATATATATTAAAATTTTCAACACATAATATTTATATCTCTTGTATATATGTATATTACAATATATAAATAATAATTATGTATAGAAATCATATATATTTATATATAAACTCATTTTAAATTTCACTTAATTATTTTGTATCTTATTTTATATATTTAATTCTAATGTTTAAATTATGTTTTATAATTTCAGATTATTACATATATTTTCATTTCTATATATGTACATATTTATTTTCAACAATTAATCATATATTATTTCAAATAATATATCAAATTAATATATATATATATATATATATATATATATATATATATATATATATATATATATATATATATATATATATATATATATATATATATATATATATATATATATATATATATATATATATATATATATATATATTAATAAATAGTTGTTCGTGAATCGTCGGGAATAGTCACAGATTAATTGAATACATGAACACAGTCCAAAATTTTTGAGACTCAACATTACAGACCTTGCTTATCGTGTCGAAAACATATAAAGATTAAGTTTAAATTTGGTCGGAAATTTTCGGGTCGTCACAATACCTACCCGTTAAAGAAATTTTGTCCTGAAATTTGAGTGAGGTGGTCATGGCTAACAATAAAAATGTTTTCATGACGAATATGAGTTGATAAATAGAGTTTTATCATCATTGAGTAATATGGATAAAACAATTCGATTATACGAATGAAGCTATCACAAAAGAGTGAAATGAATAAATAAAGTTTTGTCTTAACTTTTGACGTTGTCTTGGTTGAATTTCCGGAATTCATGGGATTTAAAGAAAATCTTCGAAATCTAAAAGATTTGATTCTTCGGCGAGTAAGGAAATTAAGATCTCTATAATTAAATACGGTGATCTGCCTTGATTACTCTATCTGATATTTCCATTATAAATTAAACTCTTCCTTTCCATTATTCTCACCATTTTTATACTTTCTTTCTTAATTCATACATCCAAAGAATTGTGAAAATGCTTAATCCCATTCTAATCCTTGATATTTTTCTAATTATCATTTCTGTCATCCTTCTTTTCAATCTTTCATCAGAAAAATCTGTTTACTTCTACTATTATCTTGGGGAGATACTATTCTTAATTCTACCGTGTCTTTATATTGCTATTCGTATTAATAACCACGGTTTGTAACCTCCGTGTTGTTATTGGGCTTTATATTTTCTCTTTTATTTTGAAGCTCTTTTCCCTTTTATTCTCTTCTCGACCTCTAGTAAAGCGAGTAATGGTCCAGAATTCGTAAGTATGTAGTTTTGAATGAACTTAATGTTCTAAACAAGAAAGAACGTAATAGAACGATTTGATTTGTCAAATTACCAGAATATATGGAAAAGACTGAATCATCAGGAAAAATATTTTCTTGATACTTTAGAGGTTAAATAGGATGAAAGAGTTATGTAACATGGCACATGATGATGTTATGATCTGTGAATCATTATGTCCCATTAGAAACTCAGCATGACTTACTGTAATATAATCACGTTGATCAAGTGTCATTATATTATACTAACTCATGCTTCAGTTCCCAACACTTCTTCAAAAACATTCATATTATAATTTCGAATTTTTTCGAATTTAGAAACAAAAATAGTTTCCTTTCTGATGTAACACAGATATCGCGAAGAGATAAATGGTTTCAGATAAGAATAGTTATGAAAATATCTTCAGAAGTATCGAGGATATTTATAATGGAAGATACGATGATATCTTAGAATTTTAGAATCAAATTGTGATAAAGAAATTCATTTACGATGATTTATAGTGATTAAGGAGCAAGGTATTCGCTAAAGATTTTATCAAAAACAGAATCATCTGGATTCTTTATGTACAAGTTTAGTCCTTGTGATTTGTTCACAACCTTCTTCATAGTTTGCACATTTCGTTTTCCAGTTCCAACATTTCTGAGCTTTGCCAACATAAAATTTTTTATCTTCAACTTTTGGCTGTTAAGGTCGTTTACAGTTTTTGCTGCTTCATTCAGCTTTTTTAACATTCAGAGTATTGATTAGTAGACTGGGACTTTTCAGAGTTTCAGAATGAAAGATCATAATTCTATGAGATAATGGTTATATGTATACATATATCTGTTGATGTGGAAATGCTGCGAGATTCAAAATACTAATTGCTGATTCTCTGTAGTTGGTATGGTAATTCTCGTTACAAGATAAGAATGAGTATATGATAGGGTTTTAATGAACAAATATAATGGTTATTCGGAGAGACTAAAGCCAATGAGTAATAAAGTTGATGGTAAGTTTACTGTTAATATGGTGGAATATAAACGGTTCCTCGATAACGATAACGAAAAGCAAGCTAATGAATCAAGATTATAATAAGGTTAATCCGAATGAAATTCGAAATTGATTTGCTGGAGCTGTGACAAAATTGGCTAATTTTGGAAAGGGATAGCAAAATTATTTTTGGTAATAACAACGCCAAAGGAGCTAGCATAGATACATGTTAAACGTTTACTCAGGTTCCGAGTATTTTTAGGTGCATAACTATATGCATAAATCTTTCTTCTCGTAGATAACGTGTGGTTGGTTCATTCTCCCGATTGAGGTGTTTTCAAGAATCACGAAAGGTTTGGATGCAGATTGTAATCGTCAAGATACAAATGAGGTTTAAGATGAAATCAAGTGGCAAACTTGAAGAATTTTTTTAGTTTCATATGTTATAATCAATATTTTAATTTATTTTAATTGTCCAATCTTGGTAGTCCACAGTTTGTAGTCCACAATTAGTACTTTAACAATTCATATATAGTTTAATATATAATTTTCGAATTAATTAATACGTATCGTGACCCATTGTATACATGTCTCAGACTCGATCACAACTCAAAGTATATATATTATTGTAGATCAACCTCAACCCTGTATAGCTAACTCAAGCGTTACTGCATATAGAGTGTCTATGGTTATTCCAAATAATATATACAGATGCGTCGATATGATATGTTAAAACCTTGTATACGTGTCCCGATATTTAAATGCGTAAATAACAGTATTTAAATGACGATAAATAAAGTGCGTAAAATAAATAACAGAAATTAAATGACGATAACTAAAATTGCGAGAATTAAAATTGCGATAATTAAAATGTAATAAGGAATTAGCAGTTAGCTAGGAACAGTTAGCTAGGATTTTGTTAGCGTGGATTCTTAACAAAATTTTTTATAGTTAATTTGTTTGTTTCTAACAAGTTTTATTTTGTCCAATGTTTTCTTCATTATGCCACTTGTTGGATTCTGATAGATCAAAATCCAAATATGAAATTGAATGAAAAATGGTTATTCTGCGGTGAACAGATACGTATATCGGTGGATGTAAGTAGGATAGTAATTGACTGTTGAATCAGATTCGAAGAATGTATAGTGTAACTTCTTAATGTGGAATCTAAATATTCCTCGGGTATTACCTACCCATTAAAATATTTTTACCATTAACAGGTTGCACAAAAGAATTTTTAATTACAATCTTTATGAAAACATATATACATATATATTTTCTTCAGATGTAATCATGGATTTAATGAGTTAATATGATATTAATATCATTTTCTTTTCGGTTTAAGTTCGAAAAAATAATCTCTAAGACTTTAGAGATTACATAATCACCATGTTCAGTGAAGATAAATGATATAGAACGATTCATAGAACGAAAATTAATCAAAGTAGAACAAGATGTAGAACGAAGATTATACTCGAGGTACAGAATGAGATGTTGAGGCATGTGATGTTGAAACTTGGGTTGTTGGTAGTACTGGGGTTGATGTTGGTGCCGGTGATGTTGTTGAAGCTGGTAAGTTTTGCACCATATTCTTCAAATTGATTACTCGAGCGCGAAGTTCGATGACTTCTTCTATTATTCTGGGATGATTGTCGGTTCAGACGAGTGGATGAATAAGATCTAGAATTTGAGATAATATATAATCATGACGAGATACTCTGGAAATGAGAGAGAAAATGGTATTACGAACAGGTTCGCCGGTAAGTATTCCAGGTTCTTCACCAAGAGATGAATTCGGTTGGTGGAAGGGATCACCTTCTTCTCGTCTCCATTGATCAAGTCGACTACGAACCCATCAGATGAATTGGGGATGGTTGATTGGTTGAATTCATTCTGGTGACGCTGCTTCCGTAAATTAGGTGAACATCCATGTAGGAATAGATGTCGAGTTGCGAAGAACTTGAACTAGTGGTGAGTTCCATTTTGTACTATTGAATAAAGAATTTTTCGATATGAAATGATTTCCGGATATCGAATGATATTCTAATTACATAGAATACCTATACTTAGTACAGAAGATCCCATAGATTACGGAGGAAATTAAGGAAACGTGTCAGATAAAGTCTATAGTAACAGATATGCTAAGATATAGATTAGCAGATACGCTAAGATATGAATTTTGTCTATACACTATTCATGCAAATCTGACGACCCGGAAATTTCTGACCAAATTTAAACTTAATCTTTATATTATTTTTACATGATAAGCGAAGTCGGCTAGGTTGAGTCTCAAAAACTTTGAACTGTTTCATATATGAAATTACCCTTCGACTGTTCCTGACGATTCACGAACAATTATTTGTAAATAAATATGTATATATATATATATATATATAATATTAATTAGAGATATTAAATAAATTGTAATATGATTTGATGATTTGAATTAATAATTAATTTGTTAGTTAATATATATTTATGTAATTCAAAAATAAATGGTTTTGAATTCATTTAGGAAACAATAATAACACTCACTTATCATTCAAAAGGTTAAGTTCAAACTTAGGTGATTTTAAAATAAACGGTGATCCGAAAATGAGTAATATAAATTTTAGGCTTATTAAAAATGTATTTAGGAACTATTCGTTGAATTTTAAAACTTTTTATATTTTACTTAGGGTTGGGAGTGAATAATTAAGGTAATTTTTATTTAATAATTAATGATCGAATTTTGTACCATAATGACCAAAATAAATAAATATAGTTAATTTAAAAATATGGAATTTTTCTGAAAGACTTTTGTCCGCCACTAATTATCAACGGGATACGAAATAGTAGTCCGCGAAAACTGTCGGCATAACCATACAAATACACGGCTGCATTACTAGTGTGTTTACTATTTCCCTCAAATCATTCACCAACTTTAAATTATTGTATACTGTACCCATGATTGATAATTGTTACTGTGTTGGTTCTTGCATCTCAAAATCCATATTTTCTATATTATATATACATATAACACACAGAGTATTTTAAATCACACAAGACACTTTCACCATGGAACTGCATATTGCTAGTCGAATACAAGCTGCTTCTGTTACCATTTCTATCATACCAAGTTGCAACCCAAGACAATCTAAACCATATCTATTTTTTTCTGTTTTTGGTTGCAGGCACCACCACCCTTTCATGATTTGTTGTCGAGCACCCATAATCATCACTACCATCTCCACCACTAGCATCACTTCACCACCATAAATCTTGTTTCTCGTTGATTGATCAACCATTTCAACCGGCCACCACCACTTGAGGCCGTCACTTCTCAACCATCGAACCATAAAACACCATGAATCACACTCGCAAACACCTTCATCATCTTGTAATTTCTATTGCTACTGCTATTCTATTTTTCATTCAAGTGCAACACTAAACCATCAAATCTTGTTTTCTTACAAACTAAATGATATATTATCGTTTTGTAAATCGAAGCACCCAAACATAACCCAAGAAGAACATGTGGGTTGTTGCTCATCTCTTTTGTTTTTGTTCTCGTTAGAACAGCACAACCAAACACAAACACCATCGAACTTTTAAAGCTACTGCTACTCGGTGGTTTGCTATTTCGATTTCCAACATCATCACCCTCATCAATCAACCACCTCCATTTAACCACCTATGATCTTCTGATTCGACTATCACTAAGAACAACCATCGATCACCTTCCATCACCACAAAACTGCCGCCACCTTGAACCAAAACCCTCACTTATTTCTATTTTTTTTCTTTCTTTCCTGTAACTGTCCGAAGCCCAAACCACTTGAAACCGTCACCTAAATCACATGTTATTTCTTTCTTTCTGCTACAGTGTATCCTTCTGTTTTAAAAACAAAAACCAAACCACACTTGAAAACTTTCTATCTATTCTGTGATAATCTAAAGACGATGATGATGATGATGGAGTCAATTTTAAAAACAAAAAGAGATAACAAGATCGATGATGATTTTGTGATTTTGATATTGATGTTTGCTGTTACGATTTCGAAGATAATGACTGATGTTATGATTTTGAAGATGATGAGGAATTGTGATAATAAATTGAAGATAGAGAATGATCTGTTGTTAATTTTTTTTCGTTCCTTTTTCTGTTTCCAATTCCAGCTTGGGTCGAGAACACTTAATTCAAGTGTTGGGCTTGGAATCAATTTTGCTGGGCTTAGTAAGCAGATTGGGTCACGTAATCATCATGGACTTGTTAAACATGTCATTGGGCAGTAAGTTTATCTGTTGGGCCATCGTGCATATATTTTATTGTACTTGGGCCGTGGTTTATTTAAATGTTGGGCTAGATAATAGGAAAATGATGATGAGTTGTATTTTTGGGCCTATACCCAATTTAGGTTGCTGTGAAACAACTTATAATAGGATAATGAGGGTGACGTTAATATAAAAGTGAAGATGGTATCTAGATAATATCGTGGAGTGATGATCATAATATGTTCGACGATGATATAGATGAATGATGATTTGATCATGATGATGATAAGATTAGGAGATGATAGATGATAATGTTATGGGTTGATGATGATGGGAAAACGTCAAATTATGAGTTAATAAATTTAAACGCAAAGATTAAATCAAAAACGAACTAGAGGAGCAATGGTTAATGGTGTTATCGGGACGTCACGGGTTCAAATCCGGACTTGGGCATTTTTTTAGGACTACTTCTTTGAGGTAGTATTTCTATTACCATTACTATTATTTTTATCGTATCATTATTAGTATTAATACAAGTATTATTGTTATTAATATTATCAAGTTATGAATTAATAATATAAGTATCATTATTATCATTTTTATTATTAGTATTATTATTATTATTATTAGTATTATTATTACTAAGTATTATAAATATTATTGTTATTACTATTATTATTATCATTATTATTATTATTATCATCATTATTACATTTAACATTAAAATTATTATTTTTTTTAACATTATTATTATTATTATTATTATTATCATTATTTGTATTACTAATATCACCATTAGTATTATTATTATTATTACATCAAATATTATTTATGTAAAATTTAATTATTATATATAACATAACTATATTAACATTATATTTTTATTATTATTTATCTAAAATATATAAAAGAAATATAGATAATTAAATTGTTAATGAAACACATAATTAAAATAACAATTAAATCATTAATTATATATAAAATTGTTCGATTTCAATTACATGTGTTAATATATATATAAATGATATAGGTTCGTGAATTCGAGGCCAACCCTGCATTGTTCAGTCGCATGCATATTTTTCCATAATATCGTATTGTGAGTTTCATTTGCTCCCTTTTAAATGCTTTTGCAATATATATTTTTGGGACCGAGAATACATGCGCTACTTTTATAAATGTTTGACGAAATAGACCCAAGTACTTAAAAACATTCTACGATTGAGTTACAAGTACACCGGATATCACCCCTTTTAGTCTGGTAATCTAAGAATTAGGGAACCGAGCCCCTAATTGACGCGAATCCTAAAGATAGATCTATGGGCACTAACATGCCCCAGTATCACACCCCCAATTAGGGCCTGGGTGAATGTGAAATTAATATCAAATAAACCAACATATTATAATCTATGATAACAATACTAAATGATAAAGATAAACTTTATTGAGTACGCAGCGAAAAATGAATGTTGTTACAATAATGGAAATTACAATAAAGTAATTATTTCAAATGCAAGAATAATAAATGCGATATCTCTTGATCCTAAGTCCAAGTAGCATCACATAAGAAGTAAGTAAATAAGCTTGATCAATCGGCACCTGAGACAAACATGCTAAAGTGTCAACCAAAAAGGTTGAGTGAAGTTCATAGGTTTAACAAATATGTTTGACCGTTGTTTTATACCACAAGATTTAGTTTATAAAGTTGATCTCACAGGGATCAAAAAGTTAAGCCAATTTGTGATATTTAGACTAAACATTCAAAGTTTGCCCCAAAGACAAGTTGTATCTATACTTGTCGATTTAATTTCATTATTAAGTAATACAATGACTTGGTCAAATGTATCGGGGATGTTACTCCCGATAGGCCTACCCCCAATAATTAAGAATGCATTTAATGAGCAACTAAAAATATCACTGTAGGGACTTAGTCGGACATAGACGGGTATAGCATAGTTTAACAGTTGGTACTTGTGTCTAAATTGTAAATAGTAAAAGTAGCATATGTCTCAACCCAAAGTTAAAATAAATTGCGCAATAGTAAGAGGGGCTATGAGTTCACCTTAGTAAGTAGGAGAGAGAGAGTTATTCCTCGGAATAGAAAGTTTGGATGGATGAGAAGAAAGTCAACCTATTGACATTTAAGAGTAGTTAAGTGTTTTGCCCAAGTTTAAGTTTAAGTATGCGGGTGTTTTAAGTATAGTTCATTTTACTAAGTTTCCATTCTTAGTATGTTTCCACTTTTAGTAAGTTTCCACTTTTAGTAAGTTAGCGTTGAACACTAGTGGGTTGTTCTTAATAAGTCTACCACCTATTAAGTGTGAAGATAACTAGGTGTATGATTACTATAGTCGGGTTTGACATTGTGCACCATACTCAAACATCTATTCCACCGCCGAGTCACCAGAATAACCAATTGTTACCGGCTGGCCCAGGATTTCTTGACCAAAATCTAAGTTTGGCATTCGTAATCCACAAGCGTCCCATAGTGGTACCAAGGATCACCCTAGGCCTTAAGTAGCGTTGACGTTCGAGTAATCGCACGTTATCGTGAATGACTAACGTAATCGTATAATATAATATAAGTAGTAGTATATTATATGTGTTAGTAATAATATAAGTGTATATGTGTTAAGTAGTATTAGTAATATAGTATAAGTAGTATTAGGGTTTTATTAATTAATTAGGTTTAATTAATTAAAGTAGTATTTAATGATTAGGGTTTAGTAATAAATAAATGATTAGGGTTTAATTAATGTATTAGGGTTTAATAAATTAGGGTTAGGTTTAATTAGTTAGGGTTTTAAAATTTTAATATGTATATGTATATATAAATCGTGTATATGTATATATATATATATATATATATATATATATATATATATATATATATATATATATATATATATAGTATTTTTTTTTTTTTACAAATATGCATGGTGTATCTATTTATGGTATGTATATATCTTGTTACCTTTTTTAAACATTAACAAATCTTCTAACAGTTATCTAGGGTTTAAAGATCAAACACAAAATTTCTTTTTTTTTTTAGAACCGTAGGTATATGTATGTATGTATGTATGTATGTATGTATATATATATATATATATATATATATATATATATATATATATATATATATATATATATATATTATAACATGAATATGATTAAGAACATGAACATAAACATGGATTAACAAGATGAAATTTAAAAGTTTGGATCTAGGGTTTTACCTTGATGAAGATTAATGAAGATTTACAAGAAAAGTTGATGAACACTTGAAGATGAAGATCGAATCACTTGAAGATTGAAGAACACCTTGAAGATCTTCGAAGAACGCGAAGAACACGATGAACAACTTGAAGATCACTTGAAAACCCTTGAAGATCTTGATGATTTTCGATGGTGGTAGTGGGAATTTTCGGTTTTGGCCAAAAATTAGAGAGAGGGAGAGAGATTTTGGGAGAGAATTGTAGTTATGATTTGGTACATGAAAAAGGTTTAGCCTATGCCTCTATTTATAGGAAAGATTAGAGGGTTCTAGAATTAGGGTTAGGGTTAAGTTTACTTAGGGAACAAGTCAAACTTGATGAGGAAGTAATGGGAGTTGCCTTGGCCGAAAATTAGAGGGGCAAATTGGTCATTTCATTTATTTTTTTAAAAAAATTTCTGCTAGGGCTTTTCAAGGAGTAGTTTGGGATTTTTCATTTTAGTCCTTGTACTTTAAATTAGCTTAATTAATTTCAATCTTGTTTAAAATTAATTAACTTATACACATTAAGCTTTAGTTTATTATCTTTTGTTCACGAAAATTAATTAGCTTATTATTTCCATGTTTTATTAACCTGTCGTTTATTACACAAAGTTAATTATTACATTTTATAATTCTTAACGCTTAACAATTATTGATTAAAGTTTAATCATTAAGGTTAATTATATTGTTGGGCATTTAATAAGGAAAAATATAGAATGGAAAAATGAGGGTCATTATAGTACCTCCCCGTTATTAGAAACTTCGTCCCGAAGTTTTAGGTAGATTCCTCGTTTGCATCAGCAATTGAGAAGAGATGGGGATATTTCCGTATCATGTGGTCTTTGCGTTCCTAGGTATATTCGGGGCCTCTACGCGATTTCCAACGGACTTTAACGATAGGTATGTTGCTTTTACGCGTTTGTTTGACCTCTCCTTCCATGATTTCTATAGGTTATTCAATGAAGTGCATTTGCTCATCAATGCGGATATCATCCAAAGGAATAACAAGTGTGTCATCAGCAAGACACCTTTTAAGATTTGAGACATGAAACACATCATGTACTTGACTGAGTTCAGTTGGTAGTTCTAATCGGTACGCCACGAGAGCGACTCTTTGAGTGACTGTGAAAGGTCCAACATATCGTGGACTGAGTTTGCTTCGCTTACCGAAACGGAAAACGCCTTTCCAAGGGGACACTTTCAACATGACTTTATCTCCAACTTGGAATTCTATATCCTTTCGCTTCTTATCGGCATAGCTCTTTTGTCGGCTACGGGCAGTTTCTAATCGTTGCTTAATCTGAACGATCTTTTCGATAGTTTCATGAATAATTTCAGGACCAGTTAAATGTCTGTCCTCGAGTTCATCCCAACACAAAGGGGATCTACATTTCCGGCCATATAAAGCTTCAAAAGGTGCAGCTTTAATGCTAGAGTGATAACTGTTGTTGTAAGAAAATTCAACTAAAGGTAGATGTCTATCCCATCCTTTGCCGAAATCGATTACACAAGCACGTAGCATATCTTCCAAAGTTTGAATAGTTCATTCACTTTGACCATCGGTTTGTGGATGATAGGCTGTACTCATGTCGAGTTGAGTTCCAAGAGCGGATTGTAAAGTTTTCCAAAATCTAGAAACGAATCGATCGTCGCGATCAGAAATAATCGAGATAGGAACTCCATGACGTGAGACAATTTCTTTAATGTAAAGTTGTGATAATTTCTCCATCTTGTCAGTTTCCTTGATCAGTATGAAATGTGCAGATTTAGTAAGACGATCAACTATGACCCAGATAGTATCGTTACCGTTTGAAGTCTTAGGTAACTTAGTAACGAAGTCCATAGTGATACATTCCCACTTCCACTGCGGGATATCGGGTTGTGTCAACAGACCAGAAGGCTTTTGATGTTCAGCCTTGACTTTCAACAAGTGAGACACTTACTAACATAAGTAGCAATGTCGGCTTTCATGTTAGGCCACCAGTAGAATTCCTTCACATCGTGATACATCTTACTGGAACCGGTATGAATAGAGTACCTAGTCTTATGAGCTTCATCCAAGGCTAGTTCAAGGAGATTACCAAAGCGAGGGACCTAAATTATGTTTCCAAAGTACCGTGTACCATTGGCTTTCACTTGGAGTTGGTTCTCGAAACCTATAGGTCCTTCACCTTCGATAAGTGTTGGTTTGATAGCTTCAAGTTGAGCTTCACAGATTCGTGATATAAGATTTGATTTGATTTTCAGGTTTAAAGAACGAACACGTTTAACATCATCTTTTCGACTAAGAGCATCGGCAACTACATTCGCCTTGCCAGGATGCTATTCGATCTTACAGTCATAATCGTTCAATAACTCGAGCCATCGGCTTTGCCTCATATTCAGCTGTTTCTGATTAAAGATGTGTCAAAGACTTTTATGGTCAGTGTACACCGTAAACTTAGTACCATATAGATAATGTCTCCATATCTTTAATGCGAATACCACGGCACCTAACTCAAGGTCGTGTGTGGTATAGATCTCCTCATGTTTCTTCAACTGTCTAGATGCGTAGGCAATAAACTTTTTACGTTGCATTAAAACACAACTAAAGCCTTGCTTTGAGGCATCACAGTAAATAACAAAGTCGTCAGTACCTTCAGGTAAAGAGAGAATCGGAGCCCTGGTCAATTTCTCCTTCAGAATCTTGAAAGCAGATTCCTGTTCTTCAAACCACTCAAACTTCTTCCCTTTGTGAGTTAGCTTGGTAAGAGGTTTAGCAAGGAGGGAAAAATCTTTTATGAACCTTCGATAGTAACCGGCAAGTCCCAAAAATTGACGAATATGCTTCGCAGTCTTTGGTATCTCCCAGTTCTGAATAGCGGTAATCTTAGATGGATCGACATGTATTCCTTCACTATCAACAACATGTCCAAGGAATTGTACGGTTTTGAGCCAAAACTCGCACTTTGAGAACTTAGCGTAAAGTTGTTCCTTCCGTAAGAGTTCAAGAATCATGCGCAAATGTTGCTCATGTTCTATCTCACTCTTGGAGTAGATCAAGATGTCGTCAATGAACACAATGACAAATTTGTCAAGATACGGCTTGCAGACACGATTCATAAGATCCATGAATACGGCAGGAGCGTTAGTTAAGCTAAAAGGCATAACACAAAATTCATAGTGCCCATAACGTGTACGAAAAGCAGTCTTAGGAATATCGGATTCCTTGACTTTGAGTTGGTGATAACCGGACCTCAAATTAATCTTTGAGTAAACACTTGACCCTTGAAGTTGGACGAATAGATCATCAATATGTGGCAACGGATAACGGTTCTTGATAGTAAGCTTGTTGAGTTCGCGGTAATCAATGCACATCCTCAACGTACCATCCTTCTTCTTAACGAATAAAATAGGAGCTCCCCATGGGGACAAGCTTGGACGAATGAAACCTTTATCCAATAGTTCTTGGAGTTGGTTAGAAAGTTCCTTCATTTGGGAAGGTGCTAAATGGTATGGTGCTTTAGCAATAGGAGCAGCACCGGGAGCTAAATCAATTTGGAATTTAACTTGTCGAGGTGGTGGAAGACCAGGAAGATCTTCGGGAAACACATCGGGAAAGTCTTTAACTACTGGTACATCTTCAATACACTTCTCTTTCGATTCGATCATCTTAACGTGGGCTAGAATAGATGGATAAACTTTCATAAGGTATTTACAGGTTTTAATATAGGAGATAATGTTGAGATTAGAACCACTCTTGTCACCTTGAATGACTAGAGTCTCTCCATTTCCCAATGGAATGTTAACGGTTTTATCAAAACACAAGATTGCAGCATGTAATGGATGTAACCAATCCATTCCAACTACGACATCAAAACTTCCGAGTTCGACCGGTAAAAGGTCTATCTTAAATTCTTTATTGGCTAAGATTAGGTTGCAGTTTTTATAGATTTTATCGACCTTCGTGATCTTTCCATTGGCTACTTCTACTAATCGTTTAGATTCTAAGGGTTAAGGCTTTTCAGTAAATAGGGTACAAAATTCACTAGGCACGTAACTTTTGTCGGCACCCGTATCAAATAAAATAGTTACGTAACCATTATTGATAAGATACGTACCCGTGATGACCTCATCTTCATCTCGGGCTTCAGCAGCAGTAAGAACAAACGCACACCCCTTTGCATCAGTAGTATTGGCTCCAGTAGCGGGATTATCTTTCTTCTTAGGACAATTTGGACTAATGTGTCCCTTTTCTCCACAAGTGTAACAAGTAGGTGGAGCTTTAGCAGGAACAATAGCTTTATCCTTTGGAGGAGTCTTACACGTATTAGAAATGTGTCCCACTTTCTTACATAACGAACAAGTAGCAGTACACCGCCCCGGGTGATGCCTTTCACAACGAATACAAAAAGGATAAGTGCCTTTATAATTCGTCCTTGTACTATCCGCCGGCTTCTTACTAACATTCTGAGTCGAACCTTGAGATGGCTCAAACTTCCTTTTTCCTTCATTACCCTTAGAGTCAACCTGCTTATTAGCCGACGCCCTTCTTCTCTTGGCCAACATCAAGTTTTGTGCCATGAGAATCACAGCATTTAGAGTAACCTTTTCGGCAGCGATAACATTTCCTTGAACATCTTTGGAGAGACCTTCAATATACCTTTCAATCCTTCTAGCTTCGGTAGGAAACATCTCGGGACACAATGTTGAAAGCTCGAGAAAACGATTGGTGTAGGTTTCAATATCAGTACCCTTCACCTTCAGTTCCCAGAACTCGGCTTTAAGTTTTTGAACTTGACTTCTAGGACAGAATTTATTAACCATCATGCTTTTGAGTTCGTCCCATGGGATTGCATTAGCATTGCCAATTACCACGGACTTAGCATAAGCAGTCCACCAAGTCAAAGCATTGCCAGCTAATGAGCTAGTGGCATATTTGACCTGATCGTCATCCCCACAGTTGTAAATGCGGAAGATGGACTCTAACTTCTCGAACCATCGAACTAGTTCGACAGTCTCTTCATTTCCCTTGAAAGCGGGAGGGTGACAGTTTGTAAAGTCCTTGTAAGAATAAGGTTTCGGTTGAGGATTAACATTATTAGCAACTGTTGGAATTGTTCAGTGGTCAATACGATGTTGTTAATGGTAGGTGCATCTGGATGAACCATGATGTCACTACATAGAAGTGAACATAAGTTTGGTAAGGTGACAGGTTATAAGTTTGAGCAATTTTAAGTATGAATAAGATAAAGCATTGATATCACATGATACTAATAGAACACTTTATATTATTAGAACAAGGCATTAAATAAGCCTTTTTTTATACACGATTCGGAAATAGAAATAGTTTAAGGCATAGCCTTTACATAGATAGGAATTTGGAAAAATAATCTATGGAATATTAAGATTGAAGTAATCTTCATATTTCTTCTTCTCGTCCTCAACCTTCTTCATAAACTCATCAACTTTCTCATTCCTCGCCTTTTGCTTCTCATAGTGATACTCGAGGTTATCGTAGAGGTTTGTAACGCGGCTGTTGACTGCGTTGTTATCGTACCCCTTTCGAGAAAGCTGCTTGTTGACTCGATTTCTTTCCATATCCAACTAGAAATCAACATTCTCCTTGAGATGAGCAAGTGATTGCTTTCCCCAACGGGTGTTACGTTCTTCCTCATACTTCACCAACTTTATCTCTTTCTTTAACTCCGATTCTCCTCCAAAAGTTTCTTGATTATTAGGTCCTTTTCATCCATTCGAGCCTCGATCCTTAAAATATGGCAAAGCAAACCATTGAAGATCTTCTCGGTAGTCGTTCGCAGATTCATAATGGCATCATGGTTATTGTAATAAGGAGATCGAGCTCTTTTCTTAGACGGGCCATCTTCGTTAAAATCAGCAAGGCGTTTCCCCTTGTCTTAAATTCTTGGGGTTGGGTAGTAGTCGGGAGACTTAGGTATAGTATTTGGACTATAGTTTGGTGAGGGAGGACCACCAAGACCATAAGGTGGGCTTTGGACTCGTCTCGAAGTTGAAGAGTGTCCAACACCTACTTCGGTGGTAGGGTTGAAGCAAGCCATTTCTTCAGAAGATTTGAAGAGAGTCATTTTGTTTGGTTGATTAACGCTTGAGCTTGACATCCTATCATTAGGAAAGACACTTTGATTAGAATCTTTGAGTCAAGTTTAGTAAAGCATAAGTGTTAAGATTATAAGGCAATCCTAAGTACTTTAAATTCTAAGGCAGGAAAGGTTATAGTTTCCTAGATTGCTAAGGCACCCTAGCTAGCAAATAAGGCACACATAAAGATGCAATCCTGGTTCTCTATAACAGCCTGGTTTGCTCTGATACCAATCTACACACCCCCAATTAGGGTCTGGGTGAATGTGTCATTAATATCAAATAAACCAACATATTATAATATACGAGAACAATACTAAATGATAAAGATAAACTTTATTGAGTACGCAGCGGAAAATGAATGTTGTTACAATAATGGAAATTACAATAAAGTAATTGTTTCAAATGCAAGAATAATAAATGCGATATCTCTTGATCCTAAGTCCAAGTAGCATCACATAAGCAGTAAGTAAATAAGCTTGATCAATCGGCACCTGAGACAAACATGCTAAAGTGTCAACCAAAAAGGTTGAGTGAAGTTCATAGGTTTAACAAATATGTTTGACCGTTATTTTAGACCACAAGATTTAGTTTATAAAGTTGATCTCACAGGGATCAAAAAGTTATGACAATTCGTGATATTTAGACTAAACGTTCAAAGTTTGCTCCAAAGACAAGTTGTGTCTATACTTGTCGGTTTAATTTCATTATTAAGTAATACAATGACTTGGTCAAATGTATCGGGGACGTTACTCCTGATAGGCCTACCCCCAATAATTAAGAATGCATTTAACAAGCAACTAAAAATATTACTGTAGGGACTTAGTCGGACAGCCGGGTATAGCATAGTTTAACAGTTGGTACTTGTGTCTAAATTGTAAATAGTAAAAGCAGCATGTGTCTCACCCCAAAGTTAAAATAAATTGCTCAATAGTAAGAGGGGCTATGAGTTCACCTTAGTAAGTAGGAGAGAAAGAGTTATTCCTCGGAATAGAAAGTTTGGATGGATGAGCAGAAAGTCAACCTATTGACATTTAAGAGTAGTTAAGTGTTTTGCCTAGGTTTAAATTTAAGTATGCGAGTGTGTTAAGTATAGTTCATTTTACTAAGTTTCCATTCTTAGTATGTTTCCACTTTTAGTAAATTTCCACTTTTAGTAAGTTAGCGTTGAACACTAGTGGGTTGTTCTTAATAAGTCTACCACCTATTAAGTGTGAAGATAACTAGGTGTATGATTACTATAGTCGGGTTTGAGATTGTACACCATACTCAAACATCTATTCCACCGCCGAGTCACCAGAATGACCAATTGTTATCGGCTGACCCAGGATTTCTTGACCAAAATCTAAGTTTGGCATTCGTAATCCACAAGTGTCCCATAGTGGTACCAAGGATCACCCTAGGCCTTAAGTAGCATTGACATTCGAGTAATCGCACATTATCGTGAATGACTAACATAATCGTATAATATAATATAAGTAGTAGTATATTATATGTGTTAGTAATAATATAAGTGTATATGTGTTAAGTAGTATTAGTAATATAGTATAAGTAGTATTAGGGTTTTATTAATTAATTAGGTTTAATTAATTAAAGTAGTATTTAATGATTAGGGTTTAGTAATAAATAAATGATTAGGGTTTAATTAATGTATTAGGGTTAGGTTTAATTATTTAGGGTTTTAATATTTTAATATGTATATGTATATATAAATTGTGTATATGTATATATATAGTATTTTTATTTTATTTTTCAAATATGCATGGTGTATCTATTTATGGTATGTATATATCTTGTTACCTTTTTTAAACATTAACAAATCTTCTAACAATTATCTAGGGTTTAAAGATCAAATACAAAAATTCCTTTTTTTTATAGAACCGTAGGTATATGTATATGTATATATTTTTATAATTATTTTTTACAACATGAATATGATTATGAATATGATTAAGAACATGAACATAAACATGGATTAACAAGATGAAATTTAAAAGTTTGGATCTAGGGTTTTACCTTGATGAAGATTAATGAAGATTAACAAGAAAAGTTGATGAATACTTGAAGATGAAGATCGAATCACTTGAAGATTGAAGAACACCCTTGAAGATCTTCGAAGAACGCGAAGAACACGATGAACAACTTGAAGATCACTTGAAAACCCTTGAAGATCTTGATGATTTTCGATGGTGGTGGTGGGGATTTTCGGTTTTGGCCGAAAATTAGAGAGAGGGAGAGAGATTTTGGGAGAGAATTGTAGTTATGATTTGGTACAAGAAAAAGGTTTAGCCTATGCCTCTATTTATAGGAAAGATTAGAGGGTTCTAGAATTAGGGTTAGGGTTAAGTTTACTTAGGGAACAAGTCAAACTTGATGAGGAAGTAATGGGAGTTTCCTTGGCCAAAAATTAGAGGGGCAAATTGGTCATTTCATTTATTTTTATTTTTAAAATTTCAGCTAGGGCTTTTCAAGGAGTAGTTTGGGATTTTTCGTTTTAGTCCTTGTACTTTAAATTAGCTTAATTAATTCCAATCTTGTTTAAAATTAATTAAGTTATACACATTAAGCTTTAGTTTATTATCTTTTGTTCACAAAAATTAATTAGCTTATTATTTCCGTCTTTTATTAACTTGTCGTTTATTACACAAAGTTAATTATTACATTTTATAATTCTTAACGCTTAACAATTATCGATTAAATTTTAATCACTAAGATTAATAATATTGTTGGGCATTTAATAAGGAAAAATATAGAATGGAAAAATGAGGGTCGTTATACCCAGTCAGAGAATTTGAACTGCTTTAGTACTTCGATATAGGTATACAACCGCCAGCTTTAAAAGATATGATTTGTTTGTGAGGTGTACACAACCATCATATTTAAAAGAGTGGCCTGTTTGTATGCTTTTGCATGACCGTGCGGAATGCCGGTATGCGGGGGATATTCTATATACATCTTGTTAAGGTCAATTACCAGGTGTTTAAATATCGTATGAATGATTTTTACAGCAGTGAGCAGACCTGCACAGATTGTTTTCGAAATATGAGTATCTTGTGGTCTATTATATTATTGGAAATAATTGTTTATGACAAACTAATGAACTCATCAACCTTTTGGTTAACACTTTAAAGCATGTTTATTCTCAGGTATGAAAGAAATCTTCCATTGTCCATTTGCTCATATTAAAGATATTACTTGGAGTCATTCATAATATATTTCAAAAGACGTTGCATTCGAGTCGTCGAGTTCATTAAGATTGTTACTAAGTCAATTATAGTTGGATATATTATGAAATGGTATGCATGCCTTCAACTTTCGATGTAATGAAAGTTTGTCTTTTAAAAATGAATGCAATGTTTTAAAATGTATCATATAGAGGTCAAGTACCTCGCGATGTAACCAAATGTAATGTATTCGTCCAGATGGATTAGGACGGGTCTTTACATGTGGTATCAGAGTGGTGGTCTTAGCGAACCAGGTCTTGTATTAGTGTGTCTAACAGGTAGTTGTTAGGATGCATTAGTGAGTCTGGACTTCGACCTAGTAATTGTTAGGATATCTTAATGAGTCTGGACTTCGACCGTGTCTGCATGTCAAAAGTTTTGCTTATCATTTCGTGTCAAAAATTTACCTGCTTATCATTCTTAGAGAATCACTTGCTTATCATTCTTAGTCTAGACACATCTTACTTCATTGATTGTATGAATAGTGTATAGACAAAATTCATATCTTAGTGTATCTGCTAATTCATATCTTAGAGTATATGTTACTGTAAACTTTGCCTGATATATTCCGCAAATTCCTCCGTAATCTACAAAATCTTTTGTTCTATATATAGGGATATTCTATATAATTAGAATACCATCCGATAGCCGGGAATCATTTTATATCGAAAAATCCTTTATTCAATCATACGAAATGGAACTCACCACTAGTTCAAGTTCCTTGGATTCCGACAACTATTCCGATATGGATTTCCACTCGAGCTCCGAAAGCAGTGTGACCGGAATGGATCAACCAATTAGCCATCATCAATTCTGGATGAATTGGGGATGGATTCTTAGTTGACTTAAATAATGGATACGAGAAAAAGGCGATCCTTTCCATCAACCAAACTTTCCCCTCTTGGCAAACAACCTGAAACACTTACCGGCGAACCTGTCCGAAACACCATATTCACCTTCATTCCCAGGATATCTCGCAATGATTATATGATATCCCAAATTCTGAACCTTATTCATCCACTCGTTCCGATCGACAATCATCCCGGAATAATGGAAGAAGTCAATTAGCTTCGCGCTCGAGTAATCAATTTGGAGAATATGGTGCAAAACTTACCAGCTTCAACAACATCACCAGCATCAACAGTACCACCAACATCAACACCGGTATCACCAACAACCCAAGTTTCAACATCACATGCCTCAACATCTCATTCTGTACCTCGAGTATAATCATCGTTCTACATGACATTCTACATCATTTATTTTCGTTCGACATGGCGATTATGTAATCTCTAAATGTTTTAGAGATTATATATTCTTGTTCTAACAGTAAATCAAATGAGTCTAATATCATATTGACTCATTAAATCCATGATTACATCTGAAGAAAATATATATGTTTATATATTTTCATAAGGATTGTAATTAGAAATTCTTTGTACAAACTGTTAATGGTGAAAATATTTTAACGGGTAGGTAATACCCGAGGAATATTTAGATTTCATATTAACATGTTATACTGTACATTCTTCAATTTTGATTCAGCAGTCATTTACTATCATACTTACATCTACAGAAATACGAATCCGTTCACCACAGAATAACCATTTTCATTCAATTTCATATTTGGATTTTGACTTATCAGAATCCAACAAGTGGCATAATGAAGAAAACATTCGACAAAATAAAATTTGTTAGAAACAAACAAATTAACTATGAGAAATTCTGTTAAGAATCCACGCTAACAAAATCTTAGCTAACTGTTTGTAGCTAACTATTAATTCCTTATTATATTTATTTATCGCAATTTATTTATCGCAATTTAATTATCGCAATTTTAATTCTCGCAATTTTATTTATCGTAATTTAATTTCTGTTATTTATTTTACACACTTTAAATATCGTCGTATAAATCGGGACACATATACAATGTTTTGACATATCATATTGACGTCATCTATATATATTATTTGAAATAACCATAGACACTCTATATGCTGTAATGCTCGAGTTTGCTATACAGGGTTGAGGTTGATTCTTAAATAATATATATACTTTGAGTTGTGATCGAGTCTGAGACTTGTATACAATGGGTCACGACACGTATTAATTAATTCAAATATTATATATTAAACTATATGTGAAATATAGGACTACTAACTGTGGACTAATGACATTGGACAATTAAAGTGAATTAAAATATTGATTATAACATATGAAACTAAACATTTCTTCAAGTTTGCCACTTGATTTCATCTTAAACCTCATTTGTATCTTGACGATTATAATCTGCGTTCAAACCTTTCATGATTCTTGAAAAAACTTCAATCGAGAGGATGAACCAACCGCACTTCATCTACAGAAGAAAAGATTGACGCATACAGTTATGCACCTGATAAACTCTCGGAACCTGAGTAAACGTATAACACATAGCTGTGCTAATTTCTTTGGCGTTGTTATTACCGGAAACAGCTTTGCAATTCCTTTCAAAAATTAGCCAATTTTGTCACAGCTTCAACAAGACAACTTCGACTTTCATTCGGATTAGCCTTATTATAACCTTGATATATATGCGTGCTCTTTTATTGTTATCGGGGAACCTTTTATATTCCACCACATTAGCAGCAGATGTACCAGCAACTCCATTGATCTTTGATTTTCTGAAAAATCATTATATTCATTGAAACCCTATCATATACTCATCCGCATCATGTAATGAGTATTGTCATACCAATTACCGGGAATCAGCAATCAGTATTTTGAATCTTGCGACAATTCTACAACAGCAATTATATGTATACATATAACATTTATCTCTTAGAATTATGATCTTCCATTCTGAAATTCTGAAAAGCGCCCAGTTTGCGAATCGATATTTCAACTTTTGAAAAAGCTGATGAAGCAGTGAAAACTGAAGAGTGCCTTAACAGTCAAAAGTTTGATGATAAAGAATGAAGTGTTGAAAAAGCTCAAAGATTTGGATACTGAAAACTAAATTGAGCAAACTATGAAGGAGACTCTGAACAAATCACAAGGACTAAACTCTGTATTCAAAGAATCCAAATGATTCAGTATCTGCTGAAGTCTTTAGCGAATACATTACTCCTGACTCTAAACCTTTACGGATAAATCTTATTCCTCATCCATCAATATTAGAAATTTTAAGATATCATCGTATCTTTCATTATAAATATCCTTGATATTTCTGAAGATATCTTCATAACTATCGTTATCTGAAATCATTTACCTCTTCACGCTATCTGTGTTACATCATAAAAGAAACTATTTTAGTTTCTAAATTCTGAAACCTTCAAGTTTAAAATATGAATGTTATTGAAGTAGTGTTGGGAACTGAAGCATGAGTTAGTATAATATAATGACACTTGATCAACGTGATTATATTACAGTAAGTCATGCTGAGTTTCTAATGAAACGTGATGATTCACAGACCATAACGTCATCATGTGCCATGTCACACGACTCTTACATTCTACCTAATCTCCAAACATATCAATAATATATCTTCCTGATAGTTCTACATTTTCCGTGATATTCTGGTAATTTGACAAATGAAATCGTGCTACTACCTTTCCTTTCTACCTTGTATATTATGATAATTCGAAACTCCATACCTACAAATTCTGGACCATTATTTGTAAAGAGAAAACAAAAGGATGGAACTCAAAAATAATAAGAAAACGAAGGGGGTGGATTTATAGTGAAATATTCGACAGAGAAATCGAAACAGATTATCGCATTTAACCAAAGAGGATCCTAATTTCTTTAATTTCCGAAGAATCAAATCTTATTACAAAGATTTTCTCTAAAATCCCTTAAATTCCAGAAATCAACCGTGACTACGTCACCGGTTAAGATGAATCTGCATTTACTCATTTCACTCTTTTGTAATAGCTTCACTCGTACGTTTCGAGTAATTGAATTGTTTCATTCATATTACTCAAGGATGATAAAACTCTATTTATCAACTCATATTCATCATGAAAACATATTTATAGTCATCCATGACCATCCTAATCAAATTTCGGGACGAAATTTCTTTAACGGGTAGGTACTGTGACGACCTGGAAATTTTCGACCAAATTTAAACTTAATCTTTATATTATTTCGACATGATAAGCGAAGTCAGCTAGGTTGAGTCTCAAAAACTTTGAACTGTTTCATATATGCAATTACCCTTCGACTGTTCCCGACGATTCAAGAACAATTATTTGTAAATGAATGTATATATATATATATATATATATATATATATATAGGTATACATAATATTAATTAGAGATATTAAATAAATTGTTATATGATTTGATGATTTGAATTAATAATTAATTTGTTAGTTAATATATATTTATGTAATTCGAAAATAAATGGTTTTGAATTCATTTAGGAAACAATAATAACACTCGTTTATCATTCAAAAGGTTAAGTTCAAACTTAGGTGATTTTAAAATAAACGGTGATCCGAAAATGAGTAATATAAATTTTAGGCTTATTAAAAATGTATTTAGGAACTATTAGTTGAATTTTAAAACTTTTTATATTTTACTTAGGGTTGGGAGTAAATAATTAAGGTAATTTTTATTTAATAATTAATGATCGGATTTTGTACCATAATGACCAAAATAAATAAATATAGTTAATTTAAAAATATGGAATTTTTCTGAAAGACTTTTGTCCGCCACTAATTATCAACGGGATACGAAATAGTATTCCGTGAAAACTATCGGCATAACCATACAAATACATGGCTGCATTACTAGTGTGTTTACTGTTTCCCTCAAATCATTCACCAACTTTAAATTATTGTATACTGTACCCATGATTGATAATTGTTACTGTGTTGGTTCTTGCATCTCAAAATCCATATTATCTATATTATATATACATATAACACACAGAGTATTTTAAATCATGTAAGACACTTTCACCATGGAACTGCATATTACTAGTCGAATATAAGCTGCTTCTGTTACCATTTCTATCATACCAAGTTGCAACCCAAGACAATCTAAACCACATCTATTTTTTTCTGTTTTCGATTGCAGGCACCACCACCCTTTCATGCTTTGTTGTCGAGCACCCATAATCATCACTACCATTTCCACCACTAGCATCACTTCACCACCATAAATCTTGTTTCTCATTGATCGATCAACCATTTCAACCGGCCACCACCACTTGAGACCGCCACTTCTCAACCATCGAACCATAAAACACCATGAATCACACTCGCAAACACCTTCATCATCTTGTAATTTCTATTTCTACTGCTATTCTATTTTTCATTCAAGTGCAACACTAAACCATCAAATCTCGTTTGCTCACAAACTAAACGATATATTATGGTTTTGTAAATCGAAGCACCCAAACATAACCCAAGAAGAACATGTGGGTTGTTGCTCATCTCTTTTGTTTCTGTTTTCGTTAGAACAGCACAACCAAACACAAACACCATCGAACTTTTAAAGCTACTACTACTCGGTGGTTTGCTATTTCGATTTCCAACATCATCACCCTCATCAATCAACCACCTCCATTTAACCACCTATGATCTTCTGATTTGACTATCACCAAGAACAACCATCGATCACCTTCCATCACCACAAAATCGCCGCCACCTTGAACCAAAACCCTCACTTATTTCTATTTTTTTTCTTTCTTTCCTGTTACTGTCCGAAACCCAAACCACTTGAAACCGTCACCTAAATCACATGTTGTTTTCTTTCTTTCTGCTATAGTGTATCCTTCTGTTTTAAAAACATAAACCAAACCACACTTGAAAACTTTCTATCTATTCTGTGATAATCTACCAAGATCGATGATGATTTTGTGATTTTGATATTGATGTTTGCAGTTACGATTTCGAAGATAATGAATGATGTTATGATTTTGAAGATGATGAGGAATTGCGATAATAAATTGAAGATAGAGAAGGATCTGTTGTTAATTTTTTTTGTTCCTTTTTCTGTTTCCAATTCCAGCTTGGGTCGAGAACACTTAATTCAAGTGTTGGGCTTGGAATCAATTTTGCTGGGCTTAGTAAGTAGATTGGGTCACGTAATCATCATGGACTTGTTAAACATGTCATTGGGCCATAAGTTTATCTGTTGGGCCATCGTGCATATATTTTATTGTACTTGGGCCGTGGTTTATTTAAATGTTGGGCTAGATAATAGGAATATGATGATGAGTTGTATTGTTGGGCCTATACCCAATTTAGGTTGCTGTGAAACAAATTATAATAGGATAATGAGGGTGACGTTAATATAAAAGTGATGATGGTATCTAGATAATATCGTGGAGTGATGATCATAATATGTTCGACGATGATATAGATGAATGATGATTTGATCATGATGATGATAAGATTAGGAGATGATAGATGATAATGTTATGGGTTGATGATGATGGGAAAACGGAAAATTACGAGTAAATAAATTTAAACGCAAAGATTAAATCAAAAACGAACTAGAGGAGCAATGGTTAATGGTGTTATCGGGTTAGCGGGACATCACATGTTCAAATCCGGACTTGGGCATTTTTTTAGGACTACTTCTTTGAGGTAGTATTTCTATTACCATTACTATTATTTTTATCGTATCATTATTAGTATTAATATAAGTATTATTGTTATTAATATTATCAAGTTATGAATTAATAAAATAAGTATCATTATTATCATTTTTATTATTAGTATTATTATTATTATTATTATTATTATTATTATTATTATTAGTATTATTATTACTAAGTATTATAAATATTATTTTTATTACTATTATTATTATCATTATTATTATTATTATCATCATTATTACATTTAACATTAAAATTATTATTTTTTTAACATTATTATTATTATTATCATTATTTGTATTACTAATATCACCATTAGTATTATTATTATTATTACAACAAATATTATTTATGTAAAATATAATTATTATATATAACATAACTATATTATCATTATATTTTTATTATTATTTATCTAAAATATATAAAAGAAATATAGATAATTAAATTGTTAATGAAACACATAATTAAAATAACAATTAAATCATTAATTAAATATAAAATTTTTCGATTTCAATTACATGTGTTAATATATATATATATATATATATATATATATATATATATATATATATATATATATATATATATATATATATATATATAAATGATATAGGTTCGTGAATCCGAGGCCAACCCTGCGTTGTTCAGTCGTATGCATATTTTGCCATAATATCGTATTGTGAGTTTCATTTGCTTCCCTTTTAAATGCTTTTGCAATATATATTTTTGGGACTGAGAATACATGCGCTACTTTTATAAATGTTTGACGAAATAGACACAAGTACTTAAAAACATTCTACGATTGAGTTACGAGTACACTGGATATCACCCCTTTTAGTCTGGTAATCTAAGAATTAGGGAACCGAGCTCCTAATTGATGCGAATCCTAAAGATAGATCTATGGGTACTAATAAGCCCCAGTCAGAGAATTTGAACTGCTTTAGTACTTCGATATAGGTATACAACTGCCAGCTTTAAAATATATGATCTATTTGTGAGGTTTACACAACCATCATATTTAAAAGAGTGGCCTGTTTGTATGCTTTTGCATGACCGTGCGGAATGCCGGTATGCGGGGGATGTTCTATATGCATCTTGTTAAGGTCGATTACCAGGTGTTTAAATATCGTATGAATGATTTTTATAGCAGTAAGCAGACATGCACAGATTGTTTTCGAAATATGAGTATCTTGTGGTCGATTATATTATTGAAAATGATTGTTTATGACAAATGTGACGATCGCTCCAAATCCATATGGACGAACACGTCATTCATCGATTTCATTGCGAGGTATTTGACCTCTATATGATATGTTTTGTAAACATTGCATTCTTTTGAAAAGGCACACCATAAATGAATATTTAAATCAAAGGTTTTCGACATTTGATGATTTCTACATATAGAAAATCACCGTAAATAATAGTTTACAATAGTACTTCCATTGACAATGCAGTCAAAATAAGATACACGGTGATGATTTGGTGAATGCAACGTTTCCTTGATAAACATGTCATGTAAGACTCCATGCACATAGCTTGTCTAACATATAAGCAAACAGTGGAAGACTTCTAGGGAACCTGAGAATAAACATGCTAACAAGTGTCAACACAAAGGTTGGTGAGTTCATAGTTTTAATGTTTCGTATAATCTGTATATAAAGGTGGATCACAAGATTTCAGTTGTTTCATCCAGAAACGTTTATCAAAATATTCTACAATATTGAGCACCCTGGTAACTAAACTTAACATATATATAATTTGTACCCTTTGTATAATCATCTTAATAATACACGCAAACCAATGTGTACGCTTCTCTAATAGCATACGTCCGTTAAAAGGCTAGTGCTCTAGCTCGGACGGGGATATCAAGCCCTATGGATCCATATACTACTACTCGTGCCCACCAGTTCTTATAACTCGCAGTTAACAGTTACCAAAGCTAAGGGATTTTCGGTTCTAACTCAGTGTAGAATTTTGTATGTACTTGTATCCATTGCGTTTAAAATAAAGTGCGTGTATTCTCAGCCCAAAAATATAGATTGCAAAAGCAATTAAAAAGGGAGCAAATGAAACTCACGCATATAATTATTGTAAAACATTTAATAAAGCATTTGCATGTATTCTCAGCCCAAAAACGTAAAGAGTAAAAAGGGCAAATGAAACTCACCTTAGCAGCACATAAAGTTATTCATCGTAATGTGACCGAAACCCGGAATATCAAATAATCGTAGATCTCAACCTAGAGAACATATGTTGGTCAATAAATGTCTATCAAGTTAGGTCAGGTCATAGTGTATCACAATCCTAATGCTCGAAATTGACATACAAAAGTTATTCAAAGTTGTTTCAAAAAGTCAATTTTGACAATAGTTCAACAAACGAGACGTACCTTATATAAGGATTCATTTACTCGGTTGGTAAAATTCAAAAATTCATTTTATCAATCTCGTAAACAAGTTGTTTAAGTATTAATTGCAGATTCAAAAAGCAATTCCAATTAATGTCAATTATAATTCAGTTGACCATATCTTTTGATTCGTTCCTCGAAACTATTCGATATCTAAATGAAAAGTTATTGATTTTTCGCCAGCTTTTCGAAAACATGTATATCATATACCTTTTACCCGTAATATATGTATTTAATTCGTGATTTATTATAAACTGTTTAACGATAAAATTTAACATACAAACGTGTATAAATATATATACTCGAGCACTAGACATGTATACACTATTAATTTATAAAATATAAAATATAAATGCTTACGTATCAATATTGTGATTCAATATTTCAGAAAAGTACGTAGACGTACGGAGATGATAAACACTAGGTTTGACTTTACGAGCATAACCCTCGAACAATACCCATAACTTCCCTTAGTAATAACCCATAATTTTCTTAGCTTTATCCCGTATGAAAACCCATTTTAAAAGTGACACGCTCATGACCTCGTCGTAATATTTTATGTATAATATTACTAATAATAATAATAAGATTAATAATAATAATATAATATTAATAATAATAATAATAACAATAATATAAATAAAAATATAAATATAAATAATAGAGAGATATATGTGTGTGTAAACGAACAGAAATCGAATTCAATTTATAGACTTTTCCTGAAATCTGACTCCATGCGATCGCATGAGTTTTCAGTGTTTTTGCCATGCGATCGCATGGCCGCCTTATCCTGTTTTTGTTTGCTAGTTCGTCGACATCAAATAGTGTGTTACTGTAGCAAATAGTGTGCACTGTAGCAAATAGTGTTACTGTAGCAAATAGTATTTTACTGTAGCAATAGTGTTTACTGTAGCGAATCACTGTAGCAAAGTCGTTTTCGCTGTAACACTGTAGCAAAATACGGTTTTCACTGTAGCACTGTAGCAAAATACGGTTTCACTGTAGCACTGTAGCAAATAGTGTTTTACTGTAGCAAATAGTGTTTTACTGTAGCAAAGTCATTTTTACTGTAGTAAATGGTGTTTTACTGTAGGAAAGTCGTTTTTACTTGTACATATATATATACATACATATAATTGTTCATGAATCGTCGAGAGTAGTCAAAGGTAATTGTATATATGAAACAGTTCTAAAATTTTGAGACTCAATCTAACAGACTTTGCTTATATTAAATCATTTAAAGATAAAGTTTAAATTTGGTCAGAAATTTCCGGGTCATCACAACAAACTAATGAACTCACCAACCTTTTGGTTGATACTTTAAAGCATGTTTATTCTCAGGTATGAAAGAAATCTTCCGCTGTGTATTTGCTCATATTAGAGATATTACTTGGAGTCATTCATGACATATTTCAAAAGACGTTGCATTCGAGTCGTCGAGTTCATCAAGATTGTTACTAAGTCAATTATAGTTGGATATATTATGAAATGGTATGCATGCCGTCAACTTTCGATGTAATGAAAGTTTTTCTTTTAAAAACGAATGCAATGTTTGTAAAATGTATCATATAGAGGTCAAGTACCTCGCGATGTAACCAAATATAATGTATTCGTCCAGATGGATTAGGACGGGTCTTTACACAATCAATACAGTAAGATGTGTCTAGACTAAAAGTGATAAGCAAGTGATTCCCTAAGAATGATAAGCAGGTAATTTTTGACACAAAATGATAAGCAAAACTTTTGACATGCAGACACGGTCGAAGTCCAGACCCACTATTGCATCTAAACAACTACCAGTTAGACACACTAATGAAAGAACTGGTTCGCTAAGACCACCGCTCTGATACCACATGTAAAGACCCATCCTAATCCTTCTGGATGAATACATTACATTTGGTTACATCGCGAGGTACTTGACCTCTATATGATACATTTTACAAACATTGCATTCGTTTTTAAAAAAGATAAACTTTCACCACATCAAAAGTTGACGGCATGCATACCACTTCTTAATATATCCAACTATAAATGACTTGATATTAATCTTGATAAACTCAATGACTCGAATGCAACGTCTTTTAAAATATGTCATGAATGACTCCAAGTAATATCTCTAGAATGAGCAAATGCACAGCGGAAGATTTCTTTCATACCTGAGAATAAACATGCTTTCAAGTGTCAACCAAAAGGTTGGTGAGTTCATAGGTTTATCGTAAACAATAAAATTCATCATTTTAATAGACCACAAGATTTAAATACAGTACACCTATCTCGTGTACGAAACCATATTCCATAATGCTTAGCAGAGTAGCTTCGTATCCTTTTCTCCCCCGTAGGTTGCCTCGCGATTTTAAATACTCGTGCACATATCTCGTGCACAAAACTAATACACATAACCTGCGTATAAAAGTCATTCATACGAACTACAAACACCTGGTAATCGACCTTAACAAAATGCATCTAGAATATCCCCCGCATACCGGCATTCCGCACAGTCATGCAAAAGCATACAATCAGGCCACTCTTTTAAATATGATGGTTGTGTACACCTCACAAACAGATCATATCTTTTAAAGCTGGCGGTTGTATACCTATTTCAAAGTACTAAAGCAGTTTAAATTCTCTGACTGCGGCTTGTTAGTGTCCATAGATCTATCTTTAGGATTCGCGTCAATTTGGGGCTTAGTTCCCAAATTCTCAGATTACTAGACTAAAAGGGGTGATATCCGATGTACTCATAACTCATTCGTAGAATGTTTTTATGTGCTTGTGTCTATTTCGTCAAATATTTATAAAAGCATTTCATGTATTCGCAGTTCAAAAATATATTTCAAAAGCATTTAATAAAGCAATTGTAAAAATAGCGCATGTATTCTCAGTCCCAAAAATGTAAAGAGTAAAAGGGAATCAAATGAACTCACATATTGTATTTTGTAGTAAAAATACATATAACGACATTGAACATGTGTAGGGTTGGCCTCAGATTCACGAACCTATATCATTTGTGTATATGTTAAAACATATACTCGTAATCGAATGAATCTATTTATTATTAATGATATATTTGTTATATTAATAATTTATAAGTTTCATTATTTATTTATATATATTTTCATTTTATATATGTAGATATATTAATATAGTTAAGTTATGTAATTTAAATATATAAAATCTTTAGTTTTATACCTATAACCTTAACAATGTTATTAAAACTTTTTATTTTAGTAATCATAATTATTTTAATAATAATAATATAGATAATACTGCTAATAACAATAATGGTAGTTTTAATGATAGTAAAATAATAATTTTAATAAAAATGATAATAATGTTAACAATTTTTAATAATAACGATACAATTAATGATAATCCTAATAATAATAATAATGATAATATTTATAATAATACTTATGTTACTAATAATAATAATAATAATAGTACCATAAATGATACTAATACTAATATTTATGAAAACATTAATAATTTATATTATTTTTATAATAATTATAATAATAAACACATTCATGATAATAATATTAAGTTTTAAATTTAATAGTTAATGATACCGCAACCCACATGCGCACCGCGAATGTATGCGGACAATCACTATTGTGCGTATGCGTGTTCTTGTGTGCGGTATGCGGCGTGCGAATGCCTTTGTTCCTGGTACGGCGGTTGCTTAGCTGTCAAGTAAATATCTTTTCCATAATTATATCCGTGATTCGGGGGAGTCAGTTATGGATGAGATTATCATGATCTGGGACGGTTCTAGAATTAGGGTTTGCCTATAAATACAAACCCTAATCATCGTTTACCGGACACAGCACATTACGTAACCATCGCATACGATACACATTACGTAAAACAGCATCATTTAGCATATTTTCAAGGTTAACAGGTTAGTCTTTTATAAGCTAGTACCTACGACCTTATTTGGGGCCTCTTGATCGACGACCATCATCGGAGGCGGACTTAATCACTTGGCCACCCCGCCGACATCATCATGTCGGCCAGGGTTATTCACGGTAGCTGGACCGGAGAGCCACGTTCTAAGATCCTTAAACCCCTCTTTACGTATTGAGCAGGCATATTAAACCCCACGGTTAAAATATGTATGATCAAGTGGTGCTTTCATTGAGAGTCGAATTAATTCAAGACTGTTTAATTGCTTTTTCTTTTAAGGTTTTGAATTGTATGACTCGTTATTTACAAAATTTTTGAATTTTTTCTTTAACAGTATCATGACTTCCGAGGAATCATCGGAACATACCCAAACAGATGTTCAGAACGCACCGTCTGGTAGTCAACATACACCGGTTATGACTACGGGGGCCGCTACTCAGGCGGGATACACGATATACCCTCCACCTATATCCGGCGAACCCTTTCAGAGGTACAAGTCGATATATTCAGACGGGGTCACACCGCCAAGAGCAAACTCACCAGTCACAACCACGCGGCTGGACTTTTCGTCAGTGGATCCAAGGGTCATCTTTGCAGGCACTGGCGGTGGAACAACGGGGCCGCATGTGGTTTGCTGCGTCCAGGTACCTATTTACAGTACCACTGTTTCAATACCTCTGCATACGCAGAGCATTCAGCAGAATTCGTCATTTACACCGTTGCAACCTTGGCAACCACCGCGCCCAGTTTCACAATTTTTAACTCCTGCGGATGCGCAGGCGTTACTTAATAGTTGGGGATTTGGGGTCATCCCAGATGCGAACTCTCATTGGGCGCCGATAACAGCGCAGCAGCAAAGCACAGCGCATACAGTTGGGCTTTTAAGTGTGTATCCTCAAGTTTCGCAGATATCTGCGCCACAGGTTTCGCTTCCTTTACAGCCACCTGTGTACTCTGCATCTTCAAGTTATCCCTCTTTTCCAACGCAGCAGCCTTGGTTATATCCACAGACGCAGGGTCAACCTTGGTAAAATGTTCAAGGGCAGGCAAATCTTGCATGTCAATTCATGCAGGCCGCACCTCCTGATATGGTTCACTTATTTTCACAACCTGACTTTGTTCAGGACATGATGAAGCGTTTCTTTGCAAATTTGAAAGGGGACCCTGTTAAACCACCCTTCGAGCTACCGACTACCTTTGACAAGTTTCCTCCGCATATATCCGCATACCCGTTTCCATCAGCACCAAAGATACCTAGCACGTTGGGTACTTACAATGGCCTGACCGATCCAGATGATTTTTTACAGCGCTTCGAAGGCGCAATGCGCACTCAAGGCTGGGTGGATCCGGTTGCGTGTCAGATATTTCCTATGACACTACAGGGTATTGCTCGTGAGTGGTTTAATAAGTTGTCGGCGGGTAGTATTGCCGGGTTTATGGATCTGCGGACAAAGTTTTTACTGCAATATCAGAATCTGAGACTACGCAAGCGCACTCACATTGAATGCCATGACATCGTGCAGAAGCCCAAGGAATCTTTGGGCGAATTTCTCACAAGGTATACTAATGAGTGCCTGCGTATACCAGATCTCAAACCAGAGCAACAGATTTCCGGACTCATACATGGTATAAACTCAGAACGTCATCCAACACTGGTAAGGCATCTGCGCCATACAGTCCCAACAACTTATGCTGAGGCGCTTAATGAATGCCACGACTATATGCGGAGTGGCGAAGATAATGACATTCCAACAGCTAGCTCACGCAACGAGAGAAAGGACGATGATGATCGTTCGCGCGATCAAAGTCGTGGTAACAACTCTCGTGGAAGGTATCCTAGCGGTGGTCCCATCAGGAATGATAAAGGGAAATCAAGTGGCAATTATCGAAACAATAATCAGCGCGGCATCAATAATCAGAACTATGCGCTACTCAAAAGTTTGTACAAAACGCCCAAGGAAATTTTGGCAACGGAGCCAGTATGCGCGACCTTCGCGATTCCAACTCCGCTTACAGAATTTGGCAAGCGGGACAAAACAAAGTATTGTGAATTTCATGACGATTATGGTCACGACACCAATCGGTGTAAAAACTTGATGGAACGGGTTCTGGAAGCGCTTCGCGCGGGAAAATTGGATCATCTAAAACCACCTAAAAAGGACAAAGGAAAGACTGCAGAAGAGGCTTCAAAGTCTAAGACTTTCGCGTGGCAGAAAGTTGATAAAGCGAAAAATGACGATTTAACCATTAACATGGTTGACGCAGAGAAAATCAGCCAGCGGAGAAAGTACAACGATCACCAGGATTGGGAGCTTCTCCCGATCACTTTCCCTCCTGTAATGTCAATTGATTCTATTAACGAGCCCATTATCATCAAGTGTCGCATCCCCGATTGCGGAATCCAGGTTAAGCGCATGCATGTTGACACTGGCAGCGGTGTCGATATTATGTATGAGCATTGTTATCGTTTCCTTTTGGCAGAAGTCAAAGCGCAGTTACGCCAGCCTGATATTACGCTATCAGGGTTTTCTGGAGAAAACTCGTAGCCGCTAGGCCGGATAGAGTTAATGATAGAGCTTGCGGATGACAGGAACCCGCAGATGATTAGGCGTGAATTGGTCGATTTTTATGTGGTTCGTTCAACTTCACGATATAACGCACTGCTAGGGAGAAACTTCATACGGCGTTTTAACATTATCCCATCGGTAGTGCATGGTTTGATTAAGTTTCCCACACTAGGAGGTGTTGCCACAGTTGCATTACATCAAGCAACCGAGTTGTGTGGCTCAGTTGCGCCTATAAGCACTCCTAGCGTGGGAGAACAACTGGCAAATTGTGCAGTCATAGCAAATCGCTTACATCCGGATAAGCGAATTAAAATCGGCGCAGGCTTGTCAGCCGAAACAAAGGCCAAATTGCATGGAATTTTGTCCGCAAACGCAGATGTTTTCGCGTGGCGAGAGTCAGACATGACTGAGGTTCCGCGTGATATTGCGGAACATAAGTTAAATGTTAATCCATCATTGACACCCGTTAGGCAAAAGAAGCGGCATATGGCTCTAGACCGCAGTGATTGGTTGTGCGCAGAGGTGGACAACCTTATCAAAGCAACCATTCTGCAGGAAGTGCGTTATCAGACATGGGTTGCAAATCCTGTATTGGTAAAAAAGGCTGACGGTAACTGGAGGATGTGCGTTGATTTCAAAGATATTAATAAGGCATGTCCCAAGGACAATTACCCTCTCCCGGAGATAGACTGGAAGGTAGAATCGCTATCGGGATTAGGTACAAGTGTTTTCTGGACGCATACAAGGTTATCACCAAATCTTAATGGCTGCGGAAGATGAGGACAAGACTACTTTTCATACGCCGCAGGGTATTTATTGTTACACGAAGATGCCTTTCGGTTTAAAGAATGCTGGCGCGACCTATCAGCGTGTAATTGACACAGCATTCAAGCACCAAATCGGTAGAAATCTTGAAGCGTACGTCGACGACTTGGTAATTAAAAGCAACACCGAAGAAGACATGCTCGCGGACATCCTGGAAACGTTTGCATCTCTGCGCAGGATCAACATGAAGCTTAACCCGCTTAAATGTAGTTTTGGGGAAGAGGAAGGCAAGTTTTTAGGTCATGTGGTGACAGCGCGGGGTATCAAGGCCAATCCCAAAAAGATTGAAGCCATTGATAATTTGCCATCTCCAAAGACAAAGAAAGATGTGCAGAGTCTAACGGGGAAGCTTGCGGCTATCACACGGTTTCTGTCGAAAGCCGCAGAACGACAGTTACCATTCTTCAATACTTTAAAAAATTGTTTGAAGAAAAAAGACTTCGTATGGACTCAGGAAGCAGAATCAGCCTTTCAGGAGATGAAAAAGGTGCTTGCAGAATTACCAACACTTACTGCGCCAGTATCAGGAGAAACGCTAACGCTGTACCTCGCGGCATCGAAAGAAGCTGTCAGCTCAGTCCTCATCGAGGATCGCGGAAAGGTAATCCATTAATTTGCATGCTTTATTTATATCGCAGAAATTTAACGACTGAGGTTTTTCTCAGACGCAAATGTCGGTCTACTTCGTAAGCAAGACGCTGACATCAAGCGAAGTAAACTACTCACCAATAGAAAAGCTTGTATATGCGTTGGTCCATACGGCGCGGCGTTTGCGCCGATATTTTCAAGCACATCCAATCGTGGTTCTAACTGATCAACCAATCAAACAGGTTGGTAAACGCCTACTTTGCGGCAATGACCGGGGTTACCGCATTGACTAACGCAATCATTTTTCTTTCAGGTGTTGTACAAGCCTGAGATTTCTGGCCGAATGGCTAAGTGGGCAGTTGAATTAGGTGAACATGAAATAAATTTTTCTTCGCGCAGTGCGGTTAAGGGTCAAATACTTGCTGATTACCTAGCAGAATTACCCGCGGATGTTGAGGCATCAGCAGAACATCAGGATCCACCTGCACCAACTTTGTCACCATGGGAATTGTACACCGATGGTTCATGCAGCGCATCTGGTGCAGGTGCGGGTGTAATTTTAACAGGCCCGGATGGCGAAGAGCATACATACGCACTGCGGTTTAATTTTGCTGTTACAAACAACGAAGCAGAGTATGAGGCTCTGTTAGCAGGTATGCGCATTGCGCATAGGTTAAATGTTAAAATTTTGCACGCATATGTGGATTCAAAGCTAGTATGCAGTCAGGTAAGCGGAGATTTCGAAGCGCATGACATAGCCATGCAGCAATATCTATCGCTTGTTCACAACCTCGCTGACCAATTTGAAGCTTTTCAAATCTCCCACGTAATGCGTGGGCAAAATAAGAAGGCGGATGCGCTAAGCAAACTGGCTGCCTTGGCTTTTGATCATATGGGGAAGAAAGTTCTAATAGAAGAACTCAATGCAAAATCCATTGTTATGATGCCTTTAGTGGCACCAGTTGAGGAATCAAGCTCAACATGGATGACGCCCATCGTGGCTTTTCTGCGGGATGGCACTTCTCCTGCAGATTTCGCGGACGCAAAGAAAGTCCGCGTTAAGGCACCGCTGTATGCCCTTGAGGGTAACGTCCTATATCGAAAGAATTATTTGGGACCGCACTTAAGGTGCATTGGCCCGAAAGAGGCGGAGGAAGTTGTACGCGAGGTGCATGAGGGTGCATGCGCACTCCATTCGGGACACAGGTCCATTGTGTCAAAAATAATGCGGCTAGGATATTATTGGCCCACCATGTACGCGGATACTGCGCGCATAGTTAAGCAATGTGAATCATGCCAAATACATGCACCTATTAGCAGAGCACCTGCGCATCCAATGATACCAGTCTCCTCACCGTGGCCATTCTGCAAATGGGCAATCGACATAGTCGGACCATTCCCAAAAGGCCGAGGAAACATCAAATTCTTGATTGTTGCAATCGACTATTTCACAAAGTGGGTTGAAGCGAGACCACTGGCAGTAATCTCAGGAAAAAGGGTGCGAAATTTTGTATGGGAAGACATCGTCTGTCGATTTGGTATACCAAACGAAATTGTTAGCGATAACGGTACGCAGTTCGCGGGTGACCCTTTCCGCAGCTGGTGCGCGGAGCTTAATATTAAGAAAACTTTTACATCTGTCGCGCATCCGCAGGCGAATGGCCAGTGCGAAGTCACCAACCGAGATATAGTAGCTGGAATCAAATCTAGGTTGGGTCATGGTCGCGTTGGTTGGGTGGATGAGCTACCGAAGGTTTTATGGGCGCATAGAACAACACCCAAAGCAAGCACTGGTGAGACCCCGTTCAGTTTGGTCTATGGATAAGAAGCTGTTGTACCCGCAGAAATTGGGGTACCAATGTTCCGCATACAAAATTTTGATGAGCAAAATAACTCTGAAGCTTTGCGGGAAAATCTTAATTTGCTGGAAGAGCGCAGACTCTCTGCGGCTGTCAACGAATCAAATAACATGCAAAAAATCGCAAAGTACTATAATCAGCATGTGCGTTCGCGCTCTTACAAGTGCGGTGACTTGGTTTGGCTTCAGAACAACGCAAGTCATGCGGAGGATACTGGGAAACTGGGCCCCCGTTGGGAAGGTCCATACAGGGTAGCGAAGGCAAACAATACCGGGGCATACCATCTCGAGACACTAGATGGAAAACCCGTGAAACGCACTTGCCATGCGACGTTATTGAAAAAATGTTATATGTAGCTAGGTGGACCTGATCACTCCAGTTTATTGTAGCACATTATTTTTTCTATGTATTTTTCGTCCGTTTGGATGTGTTGCGGTTGTAATTGTGATTAATGCCAATTAAATATTTACTCGCGCATACTTTTGTTGTTTAAATCTTTTTTGTATGCGGTTCCTGCCTACTTAAGGGGTGTCCTCTAGCCCCCGTGCGGCAGAAGCCTGTTTGGTTACAAGGCTAGACGCTAACGGCAGGCAAAGGGAATTGGTTTTCCCCTAGCCAAGCGCCACGCAGACTAGATGGCTGCAAAGTCGACTTAAAAAATTACAAGCATTGGTTTGCTTGTGCGTAATTACTCTCGTATTGGTTTGCTTGAGGAACTCAAAGCATAAAAACATTGGCTTATTTTTAGTTGCGTTGCTTACCATACAGCTATAGTGCACCTCTAGTACATGACAAAGCGATAACGCAGTAGCTTTCGAGTCTAAATTATTAAAGGGTAATTGTTAAAGTATTGGTTTATTTTACGCAGTAATACCCGCATACGCATGAGTTTTGGTTAACTATGCGCATGGGCATGCGGTTCACATTTTGTTTTGATTCGCGATATATAAACAAATAAACACACTACGCATGCATATCAGGAATATATATACATCAAATTAAGTTGTTACATAAGAGGTAATTGTTTGTAACGCCTACCCAACACGGGACTTAGGGCTGCAAAAATACAAATACCTGCCTAAGCATAGGACTTACGGCGCAATCCAACACTAATAATCCTCCTTTAAAAACCCATCGATCGACATGTTCGGGTCCGCAGCGAATGCGTTGATTAGGGGGATAGGGATGGACTTGATGGCTTCTTCCGCCTCCATTAACGCTGCAGCCGTTCCCTCTTTTAGCTTCTTTTCAACGATGTCGGGGAACGGCGGTGTTAGACCGCAAGCTTGGATTACCTCCTGCACAGCCTTGTTGATTTCATGGTCCCTGACCGCATCAACGTAGGCATTAAACTTGTCAGACACAGGCTCTGAGTCCATCACCTTTTGCGCAATGGTAGGGAGTGCGGTGCGCAGCTTCGCTAGATCCGCCTCTGCCAGCTCGCGGTTGGTTACCGCGTCATCCCTTTCCCTCGTAACTTTCTCAACCTCCGACCGCAAACGTTCTGCATCCCCCTTCGCCTGCTCAACCGCACCAACCAGCTCACGGCTCTTTTTTCTTTCCTCAATCAGCGCGGCTTTGGTTTCATTCGCGGTCGACTCAACCTCCTTACGCGCCTCCTCAGCAGCATCCCTATCCTTCTTGACCTGATCTACACCCACCTGCAGAAGTCCTAGCTCTACCTCTTTGCGCAAAGCTAGCTGGTATATGCTGGAAGAACGGCGGGCCTGATCCGCAAACATGCCGAAAAATACAAGGCCATTTTGAATGAAGGCATTGTGTGCCTGGTTAAACGGTAGAGCGGCCAGTTGCTCGCGGAATTCGTGTAGTGACCCGAACTTTTCCATGTTTATATATATTAATTGAGATTGATGTTTACATGATTAAATGTTTCCAACATGTTAAGCAATCAAACTTGTTAAGACTTGATTAATTGAAATAGGTTTCATATAGACAATTGACCACCCAAGTTGACCGGTGATTCACGAACGTTAAAACTTGTAAAAAACTATATGATGACATATATATGGTTATATATATAGTTAACATGATATTATGATAAGTAAACATATCATTAATTATATTAACAATGAACTACATATGTAAAAACAAGACTACTAACTTAATGATTTTGAAACGAGACATATATGTAACGTTTATCGTTGTAACGACATTTAATGTATATATATCATATTAAGAGATATTCGTACATCATAATATCATGATAATATAATAATTTAAAATCTCTTTTGTTATTATAAACATTGGGTTAACAACATTTAACAAGATCGTTAACCTAAAGGTTTCAAAACAACACTTACATGTAACGACTAACGATGACTTAACGACTCAGTTAAAATGTATATACATGTAGTGTTTTAATATGTATTTATACACTTTTGAAAGACTTCAATACACTTATCAAAATACTTCTACTTAACAAAAATGCTTACAATTACATTCTCGTTTAGTTTCATCAACAATTCTACTCGTATGCACCCGTATTCGTACTCGTACAATACACAGCTTTTAGATGTATGTACTATTGGTATATACACTCCAATGATCAGCTCTTAGCAGCCCATGTGAGTCACCTAACACATGTGGGAACCATCATTTGGCAACTAGCATGAAATATCTCATAAGATTACAAAAATATGAGTAATCATTCATGACTTATTTACATGAAAACAAAATTACATATCCTTTATATCTAATCCATACACCAACGACCAAAAACACCTACAAACACTTTCATTCTTCAATTTTCTTCATCTAATTGAACTCTCTCAAGTTCTATCTTCAAGTTCTAAGTGTTCTTCATAAATTCCAAAAGTTCTAGTTTCATAAAATCAAGAATACTTTCAAGTTTGCTAGCTCACTTTCAATCTTGTAAGGTGATCATCCAACCTCAAGAAATCTTTGTTTCTTACAGTAGGTTATCATTCTAATACAAGGTAATAATCATATTCAAACTTTGGTTCAATTTCTATAACTATAACAATCTTATTTCAAGTGATGATCTTACTTGAACTTGTTTTCGTGTCATGATTTTGCTTCAAGAACTTTGAGCCATCCAAGGATCCATTGAAGCTAGATCCATTTTTCTCTTTTCCAGTAGGTTCATCCAAGGAACTTAAGGTAGTAATGATGTTCATAACATCATTCGATTCATACATATAAAGCTATCTTATTCGAAGGTTTAAACTTGTAATCACTAGAACATAGTTTAGTTAATTCTAAACTTGTTCGCAAACAAAAGTTAATCCTTCTAACTTGACTTTTAAAATCAACTAAACACATGTTCTATATCTATATGATATGCTAACTTAATGATTTAAAACCTGGAAACACGAAAAACACCGTAAAACCGGATTTACGCCGTCGTAGTAACACCGCGGGCTGTTTTGGGTTAGTTAATTAAAAACTATGATAAACTTTGATTTAAAAGTTGTTATTCTGAGAAAATGATTTTTATTATGAACATGAAACTATATCCAAAAATTATGGTTAAACTCAAAGTGGAAGTATGTTTTCTAAAATGGTCATCTAGACGTCGTTCTTTCGACTGAAATGACTACCTTTACAAAAATGACTTGTAACTTATTTTTCCGACTATAAACCTATACTTTTTCTGTTTATATTCATAAAATAGAGTTCAATATGAAACCATAGCAATTTGATTCACTCAAAACGGATTTAAAATGAAGAAGTTATGGGTAAAACAAGATTGGATAATTTTTCTCATTTTAGCTACGTGAAAATTGGTAACAAATCTATTCCAACCATAACTTAATCAACTTGTATTGTATATTATGTAATCTTGAGATACCATAGACACGTATACAATGTTTCGACCTATCATTTCGACACATCTATATATATTTCGGAACAACCATAGACACTCTATATGTGAATGTTGGAGTTAGCTATACAGGGTTGAGGTTGATTCCAAAATATATATAGTTTGAGTTGTGATCAATACTGAGATACGTATACACTGGGTCGTGGATTGATTCAAGATAATATTTATCGATTTATTTCGGTACATCTAACTGTGGACAACTAGTTGTAGGTTACTAACGAGGACAGCTGACTTAATAAACTTAAAACATCAAAATATATTAAAAGTGTTGTAAATATATTTTGAACATACTTTGATATATATGTATATATTGTTATAGGTTCGTGAATCAACCAGTGGCCAAGTCTTACTTCCCGACGAAGTAAAAATCTGTGAAAGTGAGTTATAGTCCCACTTTTAAAATCTAATATTTTTGGGATGAGAATACATGCAGGTTTTATAAATGATTTACAAAATAGACACAAGTACGTGAAACTACATTCTATGGTTGAATTATCGAAATCGAATATGCCCCTTTTTATTAAGTCTGGTAATCTAAGAATTAGGGAACAGACACCCTAATTGACGCGAATCCTAAAGATAGATCTATTGGGTCTAACAAACCCCATCCAAAGTACCGGATGCTTTAGTACTTCGAAATTTATATCATATCCGAAGGGTGTCCCGGAATGATGGGGATATTCTTATATATGCATCTTGTTAATGTCGGTTACCAGGTGTTCACCATATGAATGATTTTTATCTCTATGTATGGGATGTGTATTGAAATATGGAATCTTGTGGTCTATTATTATGATTTGATATATATAGGTTAAACCTATAACCCACCAACAATTTTGTTAACGTTTTAAGCATGTTTATTCTCAGGTGATTATTAAGAGCTTCCGCTGTCGCATACTTAAATAAGGACGAGATTTGAAGTCCATGCTTGTATGATATTGTGTAAAAACTGCATTCAAGAAACTTATTTTGTTGTAACATATTTGTATTGTAAACCATTATGTAATGGTCGTGTGTAAACAGGATATTTTAGATTATCATTATTTGATAATCTACGTAAAGCTTTTTAAACCTTTATTGATGAAATAAAGGTTATGGTTTGTTTTAAAATGAATGCAGTCTTTGAAAAACGTCTCATATAGAGGTCAAAACCTCGCAAGGAAATCAATTAATATGGAACGTTTTTAATCAATAAGAACGGGACATTTCAGTTGGTATCAGAGCGTTGGTCTTAGAGAACCAGAAAATTTGCATTAGTGTGTCTTATCGAGTTTGTTAGGATGCATTAGTGAGTCTGGACTTCGACCGTGTTTTCTTTAAAAATGATTGCTTAACATTTTTGTTGGAAACTATATATTTTTAACATATGAATATTATGTGATATATTAATCTCTTAACGTGTTTGATATTATGTGATAGATGTCTACCTCTAGAACAAGTCCCATTGACTCACCTAATAATAATGAAGAGTCAAATGTAAATTGGAATGATTTGTGGACTGATTCACAAGTTCCCGAAGAGGAACCGGAAGAAGAGTCGGAACCGGAAGAAGAATCGGAACCGGAAGAAGAATCGGAACCGGATGAAGAAATAGAACCGGTGGGGGAAATAATAAAACGGTTAAGTAAAAGAAAATCCTCAACCAACCGACCAAAGTTAATTATGGTCAATGGTGTTTCCGCCAAGGAAGCAAAATATTGGGAGGATTGCCAATTCTCCGATGAATCGGATTCCGACGAGAATTCCGATGATGTTATAGAAATTACCCCAACTGAATTTAAAAAGGCAAAAGAAAATAATAAGGGAAAGGGCATAAAAATAGAGAAATCTAATTCCAACCCCGATGAACTTTATATGTATCGTCAACCCCCGAAGTCCTTAAGTTGTAACAATGACCCAGGAACCTCTAAACCACCAGGTTTTTCTAAACCAATGTGGATAACGACGGTTCATATTAGGGGAAAATCATATATCCCTAGAAACTTGGCAAAACGAACCAAAACCGAAGAAGAAGAAACAAGCGAGTCGGAATAAGATAGTTGTATTCATGTGGTGTAATATATGTAATATAGTGTGCTTATGCTTTATGATATATGTAAAAATTGCTTGTATTAATAAGTATTTTTTTATGAATCTAACTCTTGTCTATTTTACAGTATAAAAACGCAAAATGGATAAACAACCCAATATTTTAAGAGACCTACCCGGAGACATGATTGATGAAATCTTGTCTAGAGTCGGTCAGAATTCCTCGGCACAACTATTTAAGGCGAGATCAGTTTGTAAGACATTCGAAGAACGTTCCAAGAATGTCTTGGTTTATAAGAGACTTTCGTTTGAAAGATGGGGGATATCACATTGGGAAACCCATAAGTTACGATGTGTTTACTTTGACGCATATATTGCGGGGAACCCAAATGCTATTTTACGCAACGGGTTAAGAAATTATTTTGACTCAATATATCCGAATATTGGACTTCGTGATTTAGAAAAAGCGGCTAACATGCAACATAAAGAAGCATGTTATGCTTACGGATTAGTAATGTTCGCTTCTCACCAAAGTGAGAACAAGAACATCGGGCTACAACTATTAAACAAAACGTTTCCACAAGTGACGGAGTCGGTAATTGGGGTAAGAAATGAGGTTTTTAGATTATTACGGGACTGTTGGACATTACGTAACCCTCGTCCCTTTGATGACGTTACAACACGCTGTCTTATCAACGGCCATAACGGTTATGTTGCACAAGACCAAGGATGGGAAGTAGTCCTAGTAAAACCAGAATGCATGACTTGTTTCTGGACGTATGAATTACGTGTCTTTATTGCCTTTGCTGAACGACTTGTGTACTAGCTAGAATTGTCTTCACAACTATCTTGTATCAAAGTTATTGTGTGCTATATTTCATGCTTTATGTAAAATAAGCGGTATTGTAAGTTTGTAAAATATTGTATAAAAGTTTGAACGCGAAATATTATTATAATCAGTTTTTCATATAGAATTGTAGTAGTTGAATTGTATATTAGCTACTAAGTATGAACTTAACGGGTAGGTACTACCCGAATTTAAACTTATAAAACGCTAATATGAAGAAAAAGCTTTTATAAATGAGTTCATATTATGCTACGAAATACTATTAACTACTCTTAATATTCTGTATGATTAACTTGTTCCATTTAACTATTTTGAAGGAAATGGCACCGACTACTCGACACACCGTGAATATGAATGAAGAGGAATTCCGTACTTTTCTAGCTTCAAACATAGCCGCAGTACAGGCTGCGCTACATACCAACAATAACCTTGGATCTAGCAGTACAGGAAATCGTGTAGGATGCACCTACAAAGAATTCACTGCCTGCAAACCTTTGGAATTTGATGGAACCGAAGGACCGATCGGATTGAAACGGTGGACCGAGAAGGTTGAATCGGTGTTTGCCATAAGTAAGTGTACTGAAGAGGACAAAGTGAAGTACGCTACGCATACCTTCACAGGTTCTGCGTTAACATGGTGGAATACCTATCTAGAGCAAGTGGGACAAGATGATGCGTACGCACTACCGTGGTCAGCATTCAAGCACTTGATGAACGAGAAGTACCGTCCCAGAACCGAGGTCAATAAGCTCAAGACAGAACTTAGAGGGTTACGAACCCAAGGATTTGATATTACCACGTACGAAAGACGATTCACAGAATTGTGCCTATTGTGTCCGGGAGCATTCGAAGATGAGGAAGAGAAGATCGACGCGTTTGTGAAAGGATTACCGGAAAGAATCCAAGAAGATATAAGTTCACACGAGCCCGCCTCCATACAACAGGCATGTAGAATGGCTCACAAACTAGTGAACCAGATTGAAGAAAGAATTAAAGAACAGACTGCTGAAGAGGCCAATGTGAAGCAAGTCAAAAGAAAGTGGGAGGAAAACGGTGATAAGAATCACCAATACAACAACAACAGCAATTACAACAATAATCGCAACAATTATCCCAACAATCGCAACATCAATCGCAACTACAACAAACGGCCCAACAACAACAACAACAACAACAACAACAACAACAACTACAACAATCATCCCAACAACAATAATAACCGCAACAACAACAACAACAATCAGAAGCAACTATGCCAAAGGTGTGAAAAGAATCACTCGGGGTTCTGCACCAAATTTTGCAACAAGTGTAAAAGAAATGGTCATAGCGCGGCGAAGTGTGAGGTCTACGGACCAGGGGTTAATAGAACGAAAGGAACAAATGGTGTCGGAACGAGTAATGGCGGAGCAAGTAGTGTCGGAGCAAGTTATGCCAATGTAGTTTGTTATAAATGTGGAAAACCAGGCCACATTATTAGAAATTGCCCGAACCAGGAGAACACGAATGGACAAGGCCGTGGAAGAGTTTTCAATATTAATGCGGTAGAGGCACAGGAAGACCCGGAGCTTGTTACGGGTACGTTTCTTATTGACAATAAATCTGCTTACGTTTTATTTGATTCGGGTGCGGATAGAAGCTATATGAGTAGAGATTTTTGTGCTAAATTAAGTTGTCCATTGACGCCTTTGGATAGTAAATTTTTACTCGAATTAGCAAATGGTAAATTAATTTCAGCAGATAATATATGTCGGAATCGAGAAATTAAACTGGTTAGCGAAACATTTAAGATTGATTTGATACCAGTAGAGTTAGGGAGTTTTGATGTGATAATCGGTATGGACTGGTTGAAAGAAGTGAAAGCGGAAATCGTTTGTTACAAAAATGCAATTCGCATTATACGAGAAAAAGGAAAACCCTTAATGGTGTACGGAGAAAAGGGCAACACGAAGCTACATCTTATTAGTAATTTGAAGGCACAAAAACTAATAAGAAAAGGTTGCTATGCTGTTCTAGCACACGTCGAGAAAGTACAAACTGAAGAAAAGAGCATCAATGATGTTCCCATTGCAAAAGAATTTCCCGATGTATTTCCGAAAGAATTACCGGGATTACCCCCACATCGATCCGTTGAATTTCAAATAGATCTTGTACCAGGAGCTGCACCAATAGCTCGTGCTCCTTACAGACTCGCACCCAGCGAGATGAAAGAACTGCAAAGCCAATTACAAGAACTTTTAGAGCGTGGTTTCATTCGACCAAGCACATCACCGTGGGGAGCTCCTGTTTTGTTTGTCAAGAAGAAAGATGGTACATTCAGGTTGTGTATCGACTACCGAGAGTTGAACAAACTTACCATCAAGAACCGCTACCCACTACCGAGAATCGACGACTTATTTGATCAACTACAAGGCTCGTCTGTTTATTCAAAGATTGACTTACGTTCCGGGTATCATCAAATGCGGGTGAAAGAAGATGATATTCCAAAGACTGCTTTCAGAACACGTTACGGTCATTACGAGTTTATGGTCATGCCGTTTGGTTTAACTAATGCACCAGCTGTGTTCATGGACCTTATGAACCGAGTGTGTGGACCATACCTTGACAAGTTTGTCATTGTTTTCATTGATGACATACTTATTTACTCAAAGAATGACCAAGAACACGGTGAACATTTGAGAAAGGTGTTAGAAGTATTGAGGAAGGAAGAATTGTACGCTAAGTTTTCAAAGTGTGCATTTTGGTTGGAAGAAGTTCAATTCCTCGGTCACATAGTGAACAAAGAAGGTATTAAGGTGGATCCGGCAAAGATAGAAACTGTTGAAAAGTGGGAAACCCCGAAAACTCCGAAACACATACGCCAGTTTTTAGGACTAGCTGGTTACTACAGAAGGTTCATCCAAGACTTTTCCAGAATAGCAAAACCCTTGACTGCATTAACGCATAAAGGGAAGAAATTTGAATGGAATGATGAACAAGAGAAAGCGTTTCAGTTATTGAAGAAAAAGCTAACTACGGCACCTATATTGTCATTGCCTGAAGGGAATGATGATTTTGTGATTTATTGTGACGCATCAAAGCAAGGTCTCGGTTGTGTATTAATGCAACGAATGAAGGTGATTGCTTATGCGTCTAGAAAATTGAAGATTCACGAGCAAAATTATACGACGCATGATTTGGAATTAGGCGCGGTTGTTTTTGCATTAAAGACTTGGAGGCACTACTTATATGGGGTCAAAAGTATTATATATACCGACCACAAAAGTCTTCAACACATATTTAATCAGAAACAACTGAATATGAGGCAGCGTAGGTGGATTGAATTATTGAATGATTACGATTTTGAGATTCGTTACCACCCGGGGAAGGCAAATGTGGTAGCCGATGCCTTGAGCAGGAAGGATAGAGAACCCATTCGAGTAAAATCTATGAATATAATGATTCATAATAACATTACTACTCAAATAAAGGAGGTGCAACAAGGAGTTTTAAAAGAGGGAAATTTAAAGGATGAAATACCCAAAGGATCGGAGAAGCATCTTAATATTCGGGAAGACGGAACCCGGTATAGGGCTGAAAGGATTTGGGTACCAAAATTTGGAGATATGAGAGAAATGGTACTTAGAGAAGCTCATAAAACCAGATACTCAATACATCCTGGAACGGGGAAGATGTACAAGGATCTCAAGAAACATTTTTGGTGGCCGGGTATGAAAGCCGATGTTGCTAAATACGTAGGAGAATGTTTGACGTGTTCTAAGGTCAAAGCTGAGCATCAGAAACCATCAGGTCTACTTCAACAACCCGAAATCCCGGAATGGAAATGGGAAAACATTACCATGGATTTCATCACTAAATTGCCAAGGACTGCAAGTGGTTTTGATACTATTTGGGTAATAGTTGATCGTCTCACCAAATCAGCACACTTCCTGCCAATAAGAGAAGATGACAAGATGGAGAAGTTAGCACGACTGTATTTGAAGGAAGTCGTCTCCAGACATGGAATACCAATCTCTATTATCTCTGATAGGGATGGCAGATTTATTTCAAGATTCTGGCAGACATTACAGCAAGCATTAGGAACTCGTCTAGACATGAGTACTGCCTATCATCCACAAACTGATGGGCAGAGCGAAAGGACGATACAAACGCTTGAAGACATGCTACGAGCATGTGTTATTGATTTCGGAAACAGTTGGGATCGACATCTACCGTTAGCAGAATTTTCCTACAACAACAGCTACCATTCAAGCATTGAGATGGCGCCGTTTGAAGCACTTTATGGTAGAAAGTGCAGGTCTCCGATTTGTTGGAGTGAAGTGGGGGATAGACAGATTACGGGTCCGGAGATTATACAAGAAACTACCGAGAAGATCATCCAAATTCAACAACGGTTGAAAACCGCCCAAAGTCGACAAAAGAGCTACGCTGACATTAAAAGAAAAGATATAGAATTTGAAATTGGAGAGATGGTCATGCTTAAAGTTGCACCTTGGAAAGGCGTTGTTCGATTTGGTAAACGAGGGAAATTAAATCCAAGGTATATTGGACCATTCAAGATTATTGATCGTGTCGGACCAGTAGCTTACCGACTAGAGTTACCTCAACAACTCGCAGCTGTACATAACACTTTCCACGTCTCGAATTTGAAGAAATGTTTTGCTAAAGAAGATCTCACTATTCCGTTAGATGAAATCCAAATCAACGAAAAACTTCAATTCATCGAAGAACCCGTCGAAATAATGGATCGTGAGGTTAAAAGACTTAAGCAAAACAAGATACCAATTGTTAAGGTTCGATGGAATGCTTGTAGAGGACCCGAGTTCACCTGGGAGCGTGAAGATCAGATGAAGAAGAAATACCCGCATCTATTTCCAGAAGATTCGTCAACACCTTCAACAGCTTAAAATTTCGGGACGAAATTTATTTAACGGGTAGGTACTGTAGTGACCCGAACTTTTCCATGTTTATATATATTAATTGAGATTGATGTTTACATGATTAAATGTTTCCAACATGTTAAGCAATCAAACTTGTTAAGACTTGATTAATTGAAATAGGTTTCATATAGACAATTGACCACCCAAGTTGACCGGTGATTCACGAACGTTAAAACTTGTAAAAAACTATATGATGACATATATATGGTTATATATATAGTTAACATGATATTATGATAAGTAAACATATCATTAATTATATTAACAATGAACTACATATGTAAAAACAAGACTACTAACTTAATGATTTTGAAACGAGACATATATGTAACGTTTATCGTTGTAACGACATTTAATGTATATATATCATATTAAGAGATATTCGTACATCATAATATCATGATAATATAATAATTTAAAATCTCTTTTGTTATTATAAACATTGGGTTAACAACATTTAACAAGATCGTTAACCTAAAGGTTTCAAAACAACACTTACATGTAACGACTAACGATGACTTAACGACTCAGTTAAAATGTATATACATGTAGTGTTTTAATATGTATTTATACACTTTTGAAAGACTTCAATACACTTATCAAAATACTTCTACTTAACAAAAATGCTTACAATTACATTCTCGTTTAGTTTCATCAACAATTCTACTCGTATGCACCCGTATTCGTACTCGTACAATACACAGCTTTTAGATGTATGTACTATTGGTATATACACTCCAATGATCAGCTCTTAGCAGCCCATGTGAGTCACCTAACACATGTGGGAACCATCATTTGCAAACTAGCATGAAATATCTCATAAGATTACAAAAATATGAGTAATCATTCATGACTTATTTACATGAAAACAAAATTACATATCCTTTATATCTAATCCATACACCAACGACCAAAAACACCTACAAACACTTTCATTCTTCAATTTTCTTCATCTAATTGAACTCTCTCAAGTTCTATCTTCAAGTTCTAAGTGTTCTTCATAAATTCCAAAAGTTCTAGTTTCATAAAATCAAGAATACTTTCAAGTTTGCTAGCTCACTTTCAATCTTGTAAGGTGATCATCCAACCTCAAGAAATCTTTGTTTCTTACAGTAGGTTATCATTCTAATACAAGGTAATAATCATATTCAAACTTTGGTTCAATTTCTATAACTATAACAATCTTATTTCAAGTGATGATCTTACTTGAACTTGTTTTCGTGTCATGATTTTGCTTCAAGAACTTTGAGCCATCCAAGGATCCATTGAAGCTAGATCCATTTTTCTCTTTTCCAGTAGGTTCATCCAAGGAACTTAAGGTAGTAATGATGTTCATAACATCATTCGATTCATACATATAAAGCTATCTTATTCGAAGGTTTAAACTTGTAATCACTAGAACATAGTTTAGTTAATTCTAAACTTGTTCGCAAACAAAAGTTAATCCTTCTAACTTGACTTTTAAAATCAACTAAACACATGTTCTATATCTATATGATATGCTAACTTAATGATTTAAAACCTGGAAACACGAAAAACACCGTAAAACCGGATTTACGCCGTCGTAGTAACACCGCGGGCTGTTTTGGGTTAGTTAATTAAAAACTATGATAAACTTTGATTTAAAAGTTGTTATTCTGAGAAAATGATTTTTATTATGAACATGAAACTATATCCAAAAATTATGGTTAAACTCAAAGTGGAAGTATGTTTTCTAAAATGGTCATCTAGACGTCGTTCTTTCGACTGAAATGACTACCTTTACAAAAATGACTTGTAACTTATTTTTCCGACTATAAACCTATACTTTTTCTGTTTATATTCATAAAATAGAGTTCAATATGAAACCATAGCAATTTGATTCACTCAAAACGGATTTAAAATGAAGAAGTTATGGGTAAAACAAGATTGGATAATTTTTCTCATTTTAGCTACGTGAAAATTGGTAACAAATCTATTCCAACCATAACTTAATCAACTTGTATTGTATATTATGTAATCTTGAGATACCATAGACACGTATACAATGTTTCGACCTATCATTTCGACACATCTATATATATTTCGGAACAACCATAGACACTCTATATGTGAATGTTGGAGTTAGCTATACAGGGTTGAGGTTGATTCCAAAATATATATAGTTTGAGTTGTGATCAATACTGAGATACGTATACACTGGGTCGTGGATTGATTCAAGATAATATTTATCGATTTATTTCGGTACATCTAACTGTGGACAACTAGTTGTAGGTTACTAACGAGGACAGCTGACTTAATAAACTTAAAACATCAAAATATATTAAAAGTGTTGTAAATATATTTTGAACATACTTTGATATATATGTATATATTGTTATAGGTTCGTGAATCAACCAGTGGCCAAGTCTTACTTCCCGACGAAGTAAAAATCTGTGAAAGTGAGTTATAGTCCCACTTTTAAAATCTAATATTTTTGGGATGAGAATACATGCAGGTTTTATAAATGATTTACAAAATAGACACAAGTACGTGAAACTACATTCTATGGTTGAATTATCGAAATCGAATATGCCCCTTTTTATTAAGTCTGGTAATCTAAGAATTAGGGAACAGACACCCTAATTGACGCGAATCCTAAAGATAGATCTATTGGGTCTAACAAACCCCATCCAAAGTACCGGATGCTTTAGTACTTCGAAATTTATATCATATCCGAAGGGTGTCCCGGAATGATGGGGATATTCTTATATATGCATCTTGTTAATGTCGGTTACCAGGTGTTCACCATATGAATGATTTTTATCTCTATGTATGGGATGTGTATTGAAATATGGAATCTTGTGGTCTATTATTATGATTTGATATATATAGGTTAAACCTATAACCCACCAACAATTTTGTTAACGTTTTAAGCATGTTTATTCTCAGGTGATTATTAAGAGCTTCCGCTGTCGCATACTTAAATAAGGACGAGATTTGAAGTCCATGCTTGTATGATATTGTGTAAAAACTGCATTCAAGAAACTTATTTTGTTGTAACATATTTGTATTGTAAACCATTATGTAATGGTCGTGTGTAAACAGGATATTTTAGATTATCATTATTTGATAATCTACGTAAAGCTTTTTAAACCTTTATTGATGAAATAAAGGTTATGGTTTGTTTTAAAATGAATGCAGTCTTTGAAAAACGTCTCATATAGAGGTCAAAACCTCGCAAGGAAATCAATTAATATGGAACGTTTTTAATCAATAAGAACGGGACATTTCAATTCGTACGGAAAGATTTGCTGCAGGAACGCAGACTGCTCTGCGGCATTTTCCGCGGAAGACTGTGTGAGTTGGATGAGGTTGGCAACGCGGAAGCTACCTTGCGGAGGAGTTGGTGTGGAATCGGAATCCACGTGTATTGTCTTATCCTTTGATGTGGCGGTAGCTTGGAGATCTGGGTTGACCCGCGGGGTGGACGGCTGCGTCTCCTCCACATGCTCTGCATATCAGTAAATAGTTATAACGAGAACTTTATTATGCGGTAAAGGCGCAAGGAATGGACGCTTACCAGTGATGGGGGGAAGTAGTTCTTCAGAGCGTGGCTCGATTGGAACAAAGTTATCGTTCCGCATGTCCTCCCTTTGTTTGGGAGTCATCTTCTTCTTCTTCTGCTGAGCCGCAGAGGTCTCAGCTGCTTTGCGTTTGTTGCCAGATGCCGCCGGCGATTGCTCCACGTTTTCGCTAGCTTTCTCCTGCTCTAGCTGTACGTTCACATCTTGCTTGCGGAAGGAGATTCCGGCAATCTCTTCCGCAGTCAGCACCTTCTTCATCCTCATTTCTGCAAAGATACGCGCATGCGTTAGATAATATACATACAAAAACAATTTAGTATGCGATTATACTATTCCTACCCTTTCCATCCGGTCCGACTATGGCTGGGCGCACATCCTCCCATGGCCAGTGTGCGGATATCTTCCCTAGCCGCAGCATTACGTTCCCATATGATCGATGCACTAGCTGTGCGTTTGCACACTCCGCTAATAGTTTTCTTTCATCCTCATCCAGGGCGGGGGTCTTGTTTACATCCTTCTCCACCTTCTCGAACCATATCAGTGTTTGCGGGAAGTTTGCACTCACCACAGTTTGGTCGACGAAAAAGAATGTCTCTTTCCAATTCCCCGCATTCGATTTTGGGGTCTTGGTGAAGTTTTGACGAGCGAAGAAGGTGAACCACGATTTGTGGTGGTGGGCTAGTCGGTATAAATGGCAAAACACCTTCACCAGGGGCACTTTCTTGAGTGCAACGCACCACATCTCGAACAAGACTATTTTTCCTATAGCGTAAGGGTGTAACTGACCTAATCCGACCTTAAAGTGATCTAGCACGCCCAGGAAGAAATCAGTGGGAGGAACCCTAAAGTTGCCATGCTTAAAAGCATGTTCGTAAATAGCCACCTTTTTCTCCGGTGGCTCGTGGGCTCGCTGATTGGACAAAGGGGGCACCGGATTGTACTTGGCTAAGGGAGGATACTGTTTCACTAAGTAATCTATGTGCTTCTGCTCTATAACAGACTCTACGCTATCTACATACGTCTCGTTAGCTTTAGTCATTTTCTAGGAGTAATCGGATGAATACTAACCTTTAAATGGTGGCCGGAATGTTCGATTTTTGATCAGAATTCAAATTGGCAGCGTAACGAGGAAGCTTGAAGCAGGAAAGTGGAAATGAGCTGCAAAATGGGGTATTTATAGGGCAGATTGGATGGAGTGGTGTGATCGTGGCTGTACACGTGTTACGCAATCGACGGCAAGCACTTTATTTATGCGCGTGGATGCCAGTTGGGTATGATTACATGTACGCGCGTGGTTGGCACGCGCCTGACACTGCCACTTTATGTCATGTCCGCCGAATGGGCTTCTGCGATTGTGACAGGCATTTAATGGCATCGAGGCGCACGCGGAATATTAAATGCTAGCCGTTTTCTTGTTTTTTCTTTCGCTTAATAGTTTGATATCATACGCCTCGCGCCATATTACATCAAACTGGGGGGACATAATGATACCGCAACCCGCATGCGCACCGCGAATGTATGCGGACAATCACTATTGTGCGTATGCGTGTTCTTGTGTGCGGTATGCGGCGTGCAAATGCCTTTGTTCCCGGTACGGCGGTTGCTTAGCTGTCAAGTAAATATCTTTTCCATAATTATATCCGTGATTCGGGGGAGTCAGTTATGGATGAGATTATCATGATCTGGGACGGTTCTAGAATTAGGGTTTGCCTATAAATACAAACCCTAATCATCGTTTACCGGACACAGCACATTACGTAACCATCGCATACGATACACATTACGTAAAACAGCATCATTCAGCATCTTTTCAAGGTTAACAGGTTAGTCTTTTGTAAGCTAGTACCTACGACCTTATTTGGGGCCTCTTGATCGACGACCGTCATCGGAGGCGGACTTAATCACTTGGCCACCCCGCCGACATCATCATGTCGGCCAGGGTTATTCACGGTAGCCGGACCGGAGAGCCACGTTCTAAGATCCTTAAACCCCTCTTTACGTATTGAGCAGACATATTAAACCCCACGGTTAAAATATGTATGATCAATAGTAATATTATAGTTAATACTTATAATAATAATAATAATAGATATAATACTTACAATTATGATAATAATAATAACAATAATAGTTATAAGAATAACAATAACTAATAATAATAATTGTAATAATAATATCAATAATAATAATAATCCTTATAATAATAATAAACATAATAATAACTAATAATAATAATGATAGAATTATAATAAAAGTGTATACCCTCTCCAAGCTTTTTCTAAAAAGAAATGCCCATGACGGGGCTCGAACCTGTGACCTCTCGTTCCCCGACATCACTCTCTAACCATTACTCTGTATTCTTTTTTCTATTATAAATCCATACGCATATGTATTTAATCACGTTTTCTGTCATCTCCATTCTACTTCTAAAATCATTCGATCAGTGAAACAACCTAACATCAAATTGATACTTGATTTATCATTGGAATTGAAACAGATAAAACTAATATTGTTAACTTAAATTAACAGACACGAAATAAAAAATAAAAAAATAAAAGAAGAACAGCAGCTGCTGTGTTTCGTCGGAATAAAAAAAAATTTAATTATTGATTTTAAAAACTTGGACGTTTGAGACTCTGATTTCTTCATGAACTATCTTCTAAATCAACATTATAATACATTAGAATCATCAATTGATCCAAAAACATTAACTAGAAATCAAATTTTTATGAAGAACGAATCAGTTGACTTTTTCAATTTAAACTTTGACTTCGAAATTAAACATCATTTGGAGAAATTAAAGATTGAAAACTTACAGATAATTCAAATGGGTGATTCCTAACACAATGGAATTTATAGGTTTTGATAATTGTCCTGAAATTGAGCTGTTGATTTAAACACATCATAACAGAGATGTCGAAGTTGTTTTCATAGCTTTTCTGTTTTTAATTCCTAAATTTATGGAAGCCGATGGTGATTGTAATTAGTTATGGTGATGTATAATGGAATGGTTCATTATTGATTAGTTGTTTGATTCATAAAATAGGTGTGGGAATCGACAAGGTGTCAAAGACGAACAGAAAGGCAGGAAAGAAATAAATAACAGATTGATTCAATGATTAACGCGTAAATATGTCTGTTATATATATCTGTATAATATATTTTATATTTTATATTTAATATATATTAATAATTAATATTTTAATAACAATAATACAATTAATAATAATAATAATTAATAAATCTGATTTTTATCTGATTTAGAAATGCTGATATATAAATATAATTTAATTATTAATAATATGATGTAACTTGTTATTAATTATAAAAGTACTAATAAATTAATAATAATAATATTGATAATAATAAAAATGATAATTTGATAATATGATAATATGATAATTTTATCAATAACAATATTGATAAACATGATAATACTAATAATAATAATATAGCATATTACATGTATCAAATCTGTTATTAATAATAATAATGAAAGTATTAATAATTTTAATATATTAATTATATTCAAACTTGTAATCTAATATAATGCCATTTATTATTTATGTAAGATTACGTTATATGATGACATTTACTGAACAGTTAAAATTTATATATTCTATATATGTATTTAATTGAAATCATATATAGTTTCATAATAACATATACTGAATATTTAATATTTACATAATTCTATATATAATAGTATGTAATTGTGTTTGCATTTTAGTTACATCATATAAATATGAATACATTAATAATGTTTTATATATATAACCATTATATATCTATTTACTATATTATATTATTTCATAATAGAAATATATATTAAAAGTTTAAACACATAATATTTATATCTCTTGTATATATGTATATTACAATATATAAATAATAATTATGTATAGAAATCATATATATTTATATATAAACTCATTTTAAATTTCACTTAATTATTTTCAAATATATATATATATATATATATATATATATATATATATATATATATATATATATATATATATATATATATATATATATATATATATATATATATATATATATATATATATATATATTAATAAATAGTTGTTCGTGAATCGTCGGGAATAGTCACAGATTAATTGAATACATGAACACAGTCCAAAATTTTTGAGACTCAACATTACAAACCTTGGTTATCGTGTCGGAAACATATAAAGATTAAGTTTAAATTTGGTCAGAAATTTCCGGGTCGTCACAACTTATGCTAAAGCCAAACGGTTTCAATCACACGGGTGTTGGTCTTTCTTAGCACACGTGTTGGATAGTTCCAAAGTCGTTCCCGAGGCTAATGAAGTTCTTATTTTCAATGAATTTTTGGAGGTGTTTCCTAATGAATTACCATGTTGATAATTTTCTCACTTTCTTTTCCTTTTGTCTCGTTTTCTTTTTCCAAGGATATTCATTCTTTGGCTTATCGCCTGCTAGTTTGGCAACTTTCTTCAGAGGTTGTAGTCTTCCTTTTTTAAGTTCTGCCACTACTCTTTCAATTAGCTTCTGGCATTGATTAGTTTCATGATCAAAATCATCATGGAAATTACATAATTTGCTTTTATCTTTTTTCGCATATTCGGGAAGAGGTGCCAGAGCATTGAAGCTTTTACATACTGGATCGGTTGCCAGTATTTCCTTCGGTGTTTTTGTAAGATCTTTAATGAGCGCGTAGTTATCAACGTAATTACTTCTATTTTTATAAATAACTCCGCCTCTACTGTTACCAGACTTGCGGTATTTGCTACTGTTATAGCTTCCGCCTCCCGATGGACCACAATTATATCTTTTTTCGGATCCTGATGACCTTCCTTGATCACGATGGTGATCATCATCATCATTATTTTTATACGGAAGATTCTTTCCGCAATTCTGCGTTACATCTTCTTGAGATCGCATGTGATAAAGCCTGACACTTTTTGACTTTCTGGTAGGTCTGGTATTTTTGCTACCTCTTTAGTGTATCTGTCAATTATTTCGCCTAGAGACTCCTTGGGCCTTTGCTTAATATCATGACATTCCACATGTGTTTTTTTATGCGCTCGCAGATTATGAAAATTTAACAAGAAGCAAGATCTTAAGTCTGCAAAACTTCTGATGTTTTGACGTGGTAAATTATTGAACTACTCTCGTGCAACTCCTTGCAACACAATTAGAAGCATATGACATGCTACCGAATCACCCCAGCTGTGTGTTCTTGATGTCCCTTCAAATCTCTGCAAAAAATCATCTGGATCTGACAATATGTCTTAACTTCCCAGCGTTAGTGGCAGAACCGGTGCCACTGGGAAAGGATGATTTGCAATGTGTGGTACGAACTTCTCCATTATAGGAGCTAGTTCCAGAGATTGTTTCACTTTTTGACCTTGCATTATTGCGAACCAATTATCCATGAACTCTTGAACTTACGCTGACTCGTTAAAAGCTGGAGCCAGGTGTGGCGGGGCCACTTGCTGTAATTTTGATATCAGAGTGTTTGAACTGTTGGGTTCCAGTGGATTATATAGATGTTTCTAATGCACACTATTAAAGGTTGGTTACAGAGACGCATTAGTTACCGTTGGTTGTTGCGGAGTTACTGTTATGAACGAACCATCCATGTTTCTTAGCCCCATCTTTCTCATCATTTCCTGAGCAATTGCGGGCGTAACCCTTTGAATCGAAGTTTCTATAGTTGTAAGTATTGGCATAGTTCCGACACAGGTAGTATGAGCTTGATACCCAAGAGGAACAGTTTCTGTCGGTGATCCAAAGCTTAAGCTTGTTGTCCTTACATAAGAAAACAGTGTGAAACTATATTCCCTTTGAGTAGCATGAGGCAAGTTTTTATCGGGACCGTAGTTCTAATAGCTTTGCATTCCACTTGCATTAGGTGATTCAGTCAGTATTTGCTGAGCGTTAACGTACCTAGATACAGTTGTAGTATTTGCCGGAGGCTTCTCCATACCCTTACCCGGTCCTGTCGGTGTTTGTGGGGTTTTGGACGTGATAGGGCGTATGAAATCCTGAGCCTGTTGACGAATCTTTGCCAGTTTGCAGTGATTTGGAGCCTCTGTTCCCTCCAGCCGTTGATGATGTTGATCAAATATTTTTAGCTAAAAAAACCTGAAGGTAACCGATTAATTAAACAAAAAAATTTAAATGCCATATAAAACACATAAACGTAAATTTCACGTATATTTGTTCTATAATCGGTCCCACGGATGGCGCCAATTGATCAAGCATATTTTCACAGGGTTAGGGTAATCCTACACTTGAGTACAATAATTAAGGTTTAAGGACAAATGATATTCAAACCTCCGACGATATTTGTGGAGAACCCGCACCGGAGCCAGTATGATACCGGTGGGGTGGCCGATCTTAAGTCCACCAACAACCTAGCATACAAGGTTGAGTGGCTCTCAAGACATGAATGATTCATAGTTCAATGAACTTACCTGAAAGTCTTGAATCGATGATGAAGATCATACGTATGAAGTTCGTACGTGAGAGTATGGTTTATGTTACGTCGAATGTAACGTGTACGTCTTATGATTTTAGAACCATATATTTATAGGCTAACGATTAGGGTTTGAGTAAGATTCTATCCCCTTATAATCGTGATCTCCTTTCCAAATTAACATGCGTTATTTAAGGAAATCGATTAAAGGTTGGTCTTATCGTTAAGTTTATCTTACAAGGTAAACTAATTGACCAAGTCATAAAAGACCGCATCCATTGGTATAGGCGCATATGGAGCACGGCTATACCCTTGGTTTTATTTACAGCGTATGTGGATGGTGGCATCTAGTACGCATGTTACGACTTGGATGCGTATTTTATATAGGCATGTGGATATGCGTATCATTAATATAAATGTTAATGATATGTCATACTTAATTGAAAACTTGCTTTGTTTGTTAATCTTTGAATTGTGTTATGGTTTTTCAAAAATGGTAATCACATTTGTAAATTTAGGGAACCATAACATTTTGGTGTCTAGAAATTGTGCCAAAATCATCTCTTGAAACCCGATGCGCAAATAGCCTTGAAAGAAGTGTTTGGGTCTTACATTCGTACGAGTGTTCCCTTCGTATACGTCCCTCCAGTATCAATTGGCCTTGAAAATTTGACACAATCACATATTACAAATTTGAAATTTCGTGTAAATCGGAAGGAAGGTGACATGGTTTTCAAGTCAAAACGTTAAACCAAAAATATATAATTCGAGTAAAAACATGTAGTTTGTCATTTTTCAAGCGTTTCAAGTATTGTCATCTTACAAAAACTTTATGGTCATTATCTAAAATTATTTTTCTTGGAAACATATTCAAAAACTTTAAACGCATAAGTCGATTAAAAAGATTTCTTAAAATAGTCTAAACGTAACATATTCATAGAGATCTCATGAGGTTATTATTTTGACGCAGCTAAAGAGGCACGACTATAAAGGTTTATATATATATATATATATATATATATATATATATATATATATATATATATATATATATATATATATATATATATATATATATATATATGGTGTTTCCTTTTGATTACCCTATAATTCGTATGAACTCTTTGTTATTGCATTATTATAGGAGGCATATGAATCGGTCATAGCTATTTTTTTTTGTAAGATGGTGCACGTTTATCATAGTTTTATACGAAGCGTCTGAATTGAAATGAATGATTGGTGGAGTACCTACCATATGATTTCATTTGATACTTTGTTGCTTATTTGTGTCTCTTTTTTTTTGACAGTAGTACTGGATTATCCAGGGGGACTTAACAACCCACGAGTTCATCTCTCGCAATTGCATAACCCGCCCCCAACTACTGCCTAGAAGGAATCCCGGCCCAATCAGAGGGGATGGGCGGTAAAACCCCCTCCCCCACTGCCCCAGCTATGCGATGTGCGGAAGACACCTTTTGGGTGGAATTCAAGGGTAAAAGGGCAAACTTGTATGCGAATTTGCACCACACGGGAGTCGAACTCCTGATCTCTCATTAAAAGAGTCAGACCACTACCACATGACATACAATACAAGCTTTATTTGTGTGTCTTTTAGCGTATTATTTATGAAATTTGACTTTTATATTTTTAAATGTAGATATATGTGGTGCAATTCATTGATATATTGACATTTTTGTTATTGTTGAATCTATAACAATTTGTTACATTTATGTGAAAAGTCTTGAAACTGAACGATTAATTTGAGATAAAATAAAATACTACGTAGTTGAATATCACTATTAAACGGATACAGTCATTATTGATTTTGCAAACTTTTTACCCACTTTCTTGATATGCAAAGCCAAAGTAAATGACAATTTTCTTGATAGTCATTAAACGTGTTTTGTGGATCCCACTAGGAGTAGGTAAGAAACATATGAATTATTCATACGGGGTTTTCTCTACCTAAACACTATATATCTCAGATTCACGCAAACCGTTGCATATATATTACGTGTAACAATTTGAATGGATTGTACATATGTCTAAGAAAAAATTACATCCATAGTACATGTGGTTTGTTAAGTTTTTCACCATAACACCTAAACTTTGTTTTTAACTTCAGTGGTACCTCAAATATGTTGGAGTAACGTGGATAGTACCTAAGACTAATTATGGTCAACATTTAAGAGGTTATCCGTCACATATGTCATGCATGTGAGGGCACTTTTGTCCGTTTAAATTATTTATTATAACTTTTAATATATATTTATAAATGGAGCATCTGGAAGTGGAGAAATCGTGTAATACATGGGGCTGTGGAGTCCAGGAGATCAATTTTGAATGAGGATATATTCGTTCAGGTTCGGGTTCTATCAAAATTATGGATATCAAATCGAAAGAGCAAGATCAAAATCGACGAAGAGGAATGGGAGAATAATCCAGTAGGTGCAATTCATATGGGTGGCATGTAATTAATAGGATAGCAAAAAATTGAAATAGGTGCCACACTGTCAATGTATTGCATAGTAATATAGGGAGAGCTCATTTGATGTTTGGGTTGTAATTGCCCCACTACTTGTGGGATTTGGTGTTCTTCTTTGAATTATTTATATATAATATAATTTACCCTTTCAAAAAAAAGAAAAAAAAAACGTACTCAAAAGTAAATTTAATTATTTAGTACTACTATAATTTATTAATAGTCAAATGAAGACATGTAGTGCATACCCATGGTGAAGGAACTAAACATCTTGGCCAAAGCATCAATTATATATTTTAATGGTATAAAATAATGTAAACCGACAAAAGTGCCCTTACATGCATGGCACATGTGAGAGATAACATGTTAAATCTTGACCATAGTTAGTCTTAGGTATCATCCACGTTAGTCCAACATATTTGAGGTACTATCGAAGTTAAAAACAAAGTTTAGGTGTTGTGATGAAAAACTTGACAAACCACAGGTACTATAAACGTAATTTTTTTGTATGTCTAAAATTAGAAGTTAGAAGTGTAACTAATACTATTGAGAAATTCGATACTCACTTAAAATTCAATCAAATTTGTCCACTTAGTGACTTTATCCAATTTAATAAAGAAAGAGATAGATGAGAAAGAAAATTTAAATTAATGTGATATTAATATTAATTTATACACGCCATTTGATATTTTTGTTAGACCACTCTTATCCATGACACATGTCATGGAACCACACTGCTGCCACATCAGTGTCACCTCAGCAGCTTATTCAATCATATTTCTAACCACATTCACTAACACGCATCACACCCACCACATTGACCCACTTCCAATATTAATTAATTTATTATTAATATTATTATTATTAATATTTTTAAATTTAAAAAAAAAATCAAAAGCCAACGGCTATAAATTGAACCTTTTTTTTTTTGGAAAAACGGCTACTTTTTTTCACCTCTATATAAACAAATTTTCACAGCTCATTAAACACACACTTCTTCATCAACTATTTTCTCAAACTCAAACTTCAAACTTCAACCAAAAAATGTTGACTACTCCCCCATGATTGCTTCGTTCAACGTTTACTATGGTGGTGGTTTCGATTCAGAGTACAAAGTGTAGGATTACTCTAGCGGGAAAAAAAGTCACGTTTGCCGAAATCGTCATTCGGACCGAAAAAGCTTGGGACTCGATCAAAGAAACTCTTTCATGGCGCTCAAATGTAATCTCTGTATTTGGTTTATGAAGACTACTCCCCGCCGTGTAGTTCCGCTTACTACAGTGATGGTCAATTTTGGTCAGACGTTCCTGAATCGCAAGAAGATTAAGTAATCATATAATCGTTGGTGTTTGTGGTTGTGGTTGTGGTTGTCTTTTTATTTTAATTATGTTATATTTCAAAAAATGTAACCGTTTGAATTTGTGTTTTGAATAAAAGTTGTTCAAAAAATACACACTTCATTAAAGTTAAACATTACATTACATTAAACATTAAATAAACTAGTCTTCGTCTTCATCTTCTTACTCTTCTTCGACCTCGTCATTTTCATCGTCTTCATCGGCTTCTTCCTCATCTAGTGGTGGATCAGTCACATATTCGGGAATTTTTGAAGGTCCCGAACTTGGATCATAGCGAATACGGTGGTTTGGTGGAAGATTCCAAATGTGTTCAATAAGATTATCTTGAAGAAAATGATGATTGCCTTTATCCCTTAGTTCTTTATCCATTCGCGTATGTAGTTCAACCCGTTCATGGAAGTCTAAATGTCGAGGACGACGCGTTGGCAGATAATCTTCTCCGAGACCACAAAATGCACAACCATTGTCTTCGGTTATCATATTATGTAACAACACACAAGTATACATAATAATTTGAAATTTGCTTATATAGAATTGTCGTGCCGGATTTTTAATAATTGCGAGTCGACCTTGAAGTATACCAAATGCTCGTTCAATATCTTTTCTTGCAGACTCTTGGAATCTTTTAAATTTCTTTGCTTTTGGATCATTGGTATTTTTGAAAGATTTAACAAGAGTTGACCATTCCGGATAAATCTCATCCGCCAAATAATAACCTCTAGTAAAATGCAATCCATTAACAGTATAGTTACATGGAGGTGACATATCTTTTAGTAATTGGTTAAATAAATCCGATTGATTTAGAACGTTTATGTCGTTGTTTGAACCAGCCGGCCCAAAAAAGGAATGCCAAATCCATGTATCATACTAGGCAACGGCCTCTAACATGATTGTTAGGTAACCATGATCACCTCGTGTAAATTGCCCTTTCTAACCAACTGGACAATTTTTTCAAACCCAATGCATACAATTGATGCTCCCTAACAAACCCAGATAACCATGTATTTCTTCATGTTTAGAAATTAAACGTTGCACATGATGCCCATTTGGCCTTCTCATGTACTCGGCCGAATATAAGTGTAAAACACTCTTGCAAAAGTTTTCTAAACATAAATAAGAAGTTGATTCACACGTGTGTAAGTATTCATCAAAAGCATCGGATGCAACACCGTACGCTAATTGTCTTATAGTGGACGTACATTTTTGGAAAACGTTAAAACCGTATAAACCGGTTGTATATCGTCTTTGTTTAAAATAAGTATTATAATCGGGCATATGTTCTTGATTAAAATTGATTATACCTCGACATATACGGATGAACAAATACTTGCTCATACGAAAGCGACGCCGGAACCTATCGAGCGGGAAAGTAGGGGTGTCGGAAAACTAATCGTTGAATAGTTGTCTAGCTTTTCCTTCTCGATCTCTAGGAAAGTGTCTTATAGGAGCTCTAGGTATCGATAGAACTTCACCTTCGGCTTCATCTTCTTCTTCTAAAAAATCAATTACATCGAGTACTTGCGTTGGATTATATGCACTTGCAACCGGTGTTGCAAAAAACCCGATTACTCGCCGATTAATCCCCGATAAATCATTTTTAAGAGTAATTCGTTCCGATTTTCAAAAATCAATTTAATTAAACGGTCAACGTCAATTGATGGGTCAAAATCGAATTTGGTGATCAAAGTTGGTCAAAGTTAAAAATGGTTAACAATTTAACATAAAATTATACTAGAACTTTATAGTTTTTAAGCAAAATAGATAATTTTAGACAATTACGTTAGAGTTTATTTTTATATTTATGGTTTTTTTTCTATATTTACACATATAATTTTTAAAATTTAGTATTTTAATGTATACAGTACAATCCGATTAATCACCGATTAATCCCCGAATTACCGATTAATCATTTTAAAGTCCCGACCGATTAATCTCCGAATAGCTAATTTTGCAACCGTGCTTGCAAGTGCTAACGCCTCTTCATAATTTTCATTATCTCGATCCATTAACGATTATATTTTTTATAAAGTGTTTTGAGTATTGAAAGTTGAAGTGTAAATAATGTATGAAATGGGTATGTATTTATAGTGTACAAGTTTGAAAAAAAAAAAAAAAAAAAAAAAGACAAAATTGCTGAAATAGTCCCTGTGGTTTGTACCAAAACGCTGGTTTAGTCCCTGTGCTTTTTTTTTGATGGATTTGGTCCCGGTGGTTGGTAAAAGTTGCTGATTTAGTCCCTCTGACCGACGGCCGTCAAAAAATGCCGTTAACTTCAGTCATGTGCCAGACATGTGAGGGTATTTTAGTCAGTTTCTTTCCTTTATTAGTAACATTGCTGAAATGGTCCCTGTAGTTTGTACCAAAATTGCTGAATTTATCCCTGTGATTTGTACAAAAATTGTTGAATTTGTTGAATCTTCATCTTCCCCAATTTTTGTTAAATCTTCTCTTCCCCAATTTGTTAATCTAAAACCAACACCAATTTATATCTCAACAATTAAATTCATAACCCACTTATTTTGTATTAACAAAAAATTTATCAAAAATCATAAAGTGAGTTCGCTGTTCTTTTCAATGAAACTAATATACCCATTCCCCATCCATTACACCTGTTACATTTTCTCCATCTACCTTTTATTTCCTAATAAAAATAATATCAAAGCTATGAAGACCAACTGAAACCCCAATTAAAATTCATAAATTACAATCACAAATACAATTTTACAGTTACAGTTTACAAAAGGCTATTTGTTCTTATTAATATAAAGAAGGCCATCGGTTGATGTTTGTAATCACCACCGACACTTGCGGATTTGAAGATATAATTATGTTTACCATCGTTCGGAACCACCATAGTTCAAATCGTTCAGAACCACCATCGTTCACTATCATTCAGACCCACAATTTGTTTTAGATCTTGTACTGCTCTACCAGATTTGTCTAGACCTCACCGGATCTTGTCAAAACCACCATCACTTCATCTTGTCGGATCTATTTCTCGATATCCTCCTCCGGTACTAGTAGCTTAGAGATCTGGAAATCGGCCACAGCTACCGGCGCACCACCTTCGCCGGAGAAGAAAAGGAAATGGTGCGTTTGTGATTTTTGGTATACTCCATTGAATGAATGAATTTTTGTGTTCTTGAATTTGCTTCCAAAAGTTTTGGATCTAAGATGGGTTATTTTGATTTTCAAGTTTAAGGTATTTGTGTTTAAGCTTTATTGTAATTTTAATTTGATACACACTTATTTGATGTAGTTCGTGAGGATCTGCACATGAACGTGATTTTAAATTGATGAACACATTTAAATTTATTAGTTTGTATACATCTTAAATTTGTTCCTGGTTCTTTATTCAAGTAATCGATAGAGTTTACTCCGTATTACTTATGAGATTATGGCTAGTTTTAGTTTGAGGTTGAGGTTGATTTTGTTTTTGATATTAATTTTAATTTTAATAGTTCCAGATTCAAACACTGATAAAAGATAATAAAAACAGGGTTGAGTAAGGGATCTTAATTAAAGTGATTTGAATTTAGCGATGGATCTAGTGCTTTTAATTTGGTTTTAGTTTTTAAGGTTTTAAATGGTTTTGATTTGGGGAAGATGAAGATAGGTGATGAATTAAAGGATGAAGATAGGGACCAATTCAGCAACTTTGTTACAAACCACAGGGACCATTTCAGCAATATAGTAAATAAAAGAAAGAAACTGACTAAAATACCCTCACATGTCTGGCACATGACTGAAGTTAACGGCATTTTTTGACGGCCGTCGGTCAGAGGGACTAAATCAGCAACTTTTACCAACCACCGGGACCAAATCCATCAAAAAAAAAGCACAGGGACTAAACCAGCGTTTTGGTACAAACCACAGGGACTATTTCAGCAATTTTGTCAAAAAAAAAAAAAAAAAAAACAACGGCTAGCACTTGCAATGGCGCTCCGATTAGAAAAAAAATGTATACACACCATTTGATATTTTTATTTTTTTGGCAAAACATGTAAAATTAAATATAAAAAGTTCAAATAGATCTAATATTGTTACATTGTCAAGTCACTCGATAAAGTCTGATTAATAAATCCAACCAATTTATTTGGCACATCTACTGAGAAAAATACAATTACAACACATCACATTTCACTACTACAGCCCAACTGAAAACTAACTAATAGTCGATATATGTGTCAAAATTGTAAAGATATGTTTTGTATTCAAATTAGGAGTGTAGTGTATCTGATCTGCTCTAGGATTTTAGATTACCATAGTAAGCAAGATATAGGAGATGTATAAATACCCTTGCTATCAATGATAATGTAACGATTCAAATTATTTTATGGTATCAGAAGCTACAACCATTTTCTTTTACGCATTCTTTTTTGCATCTCCCACGTTTTCTTTCTTCAGTATTTACGAATTGTCTTCTCTTAAATCACCTTGGACGAACAATCTAAAATACATCCCGCAATCACCGTACAACATAAAGAACTTTTTTCATGTAACTTTAGAGATGGAAAAGAGTCAATACTCTTTTTGGGCAGGTCTTTTTAAGATTCATTGTCGCGCCTCTGAAGTTCTTCACCACATAATCCCTACCACAACCGACTCATCTTCTTCTACCACCATGGAAACGCAATCAACAACACCTACCACCTCTTAGGAACGACTCGATGTCATTGTGTTACAATGGATGTATGGAACAATATCCCATGACCTTCTCCAAACTATTTTTAAACCCAAATCAACGGATGAACAAGCATAGGAGCGATTGAAGGGAATTTTTCATAATAATTAAAATTAGTATGCCGTTCACTTACATAATCAATTTGCTAATGTAACACCAGACATATATTTATTAAAGTCACAACAGAAGTCATCATAATATAAATACAACAGTAATTACATAAATTACATAAACCCACATCATTAAGTTAATATTTACAAAACGGTGTTACTTAAATATCTGTTTATCAAAATACAAGTGATAAGCTTGTTGCATTATGCTTTCTTTTAAATTTGATTTGAAATAAACGTGCACTCGACTAATAGTGACAAGCTTCGAGAAACAATGACTCGGTCCTTGTATTAGTAAGTTTTCCGTTTAAGATTCGTCCCAAGAGAGCATTAATGCTAATTGAATTGATGAAAACTAATAATTATCCTATGGTTTGTTTGTGTGTGTGTGGAGGGGGGGAGAGGGGGGGGGGGGGGGGGGGGGGGTTGTTGTGAAACCTTTTAGAAGACATTTGCGATATTAGCAGGCAAAAAGAAGTGATTAATAACTAACAATATTAAAAGCATGCACACTTGACTAATTCACTTGAAGCATTCGAATTGTTCTTTGTTCTAATTAAGATAAAATTGTGTTCAAATAATGTGTTCTAGTATCCCTACCAAAACTCTAATGATAAAGTTAACATTCGCGAATTCTCATAAGCTTACATCAATAAGATCTAGTTGAATCATGAGAAAACCATTAGTACTTAGCTTGGATTAAAATCCCTTAAAATCCATTTGGTGATCAAAATCCCTTAAGAAAAACAAACTTTGCTACTTTGACTAAGGATCAATTAAAAACCAACCCAAACCAAGAACCCAATCCCTTGGAATCCCCAATTTGATTGTCTAGATCTCCTAAGTGTTGAAGTACAAATTTCTTCATTAATCAAATTCCTAAGAAGAGCTAGGTAACTTATATAATCAAAGTAAAATCCAATACAAACATAACAATGGTTCTTTAGCCAATTCTTACAACATAACTCAATCAACAACTCATAAGTTCATTCAAACACAATCACACACATAAGTAATGAACATGCCTTAGCTTAAAAGCTTCATAATCAAGTGTACATATAAGATTCTAGCCAAGCATGGCTAGAACTAACATAATAGGAGAAGTAAATGAAGATTTAAACATTAAATTGAAATATTAAATATGAAATTGTACCAAACTATGAAATTACAACTTTGAGCTAGATGTAGAAGATGAAGAAGATGAAGAACTGAAATGTCCCGTTCTTATTAATTAAAAACGTTCCATATTAGTTGATTTCGTTGCGAGGTTTTGACCTCTATATGAGACGTTTTTCAAAGAGTGCATTCATTTTTAAAACAAACCATAACCTTTATTTCATAAATAAAGGTTTAAAAAGCTTTACGTAGATTATCAAATAATGATAATCTAAAATATCCTGTTTACACACGACCATTACATAATGGTTTACAATACAAATATGTTACATCGAAATCAGTTTCTTGAATGCAGTTTTTACACAATATCATACAAACATGGACTCCAAATCTTGTCCTTATTTTAGTATGCAACAGCGGAAGCTCTTAATATTCACCTGAGAATAAACATGCTTTAAACGTCAACAAAAATGTTGGTGAGTTATAGGTTTAACCTATATATATCAAATCGTAACAATAGACCACAAGATTTCATATTTCAATACACATCCCATACATAGAGATAAAAATCATTCATATGGTGAACACCTGGTAACCGACAATAACAAGATGCATATATAAGAATATCCCCATCATTCCGGGACACCCTTCGGATATGATATAAATTTCGAAGTACTAAAGCATCCGGTACTTTGGATGGGGTTTGTTAGGCCCAATAGATCTATCTTTAGGATTCGCGTCAATTAGGGTGTCTGTTCCCTAATTCTTAGATTACCAGACTTAATAAAAAGGGGCATATTCGATTTTGATAATTCAACCATAGAATGTAATTTCACGTACTTGTGTCTATTTTGTAAATCATTTATAAAACCTGCATGTATTCTCATCCCAAAAATATTAGATTTTAAAAGTGGGACTATAACTCACTTTCACAGATTTTTACTTCGTCGGGAAGTAAGACTTGGCCACTGGTTGATTCACGAACCTATAACAATATATACATATATATCAAAGTATGTTCAAAATATATTTACAACACTTTTAATATATTTTGATGTTTTAAGTTTATTAAGTCAGCTGTCCTCGTTAGTAACCTACAACTAGTTGTCCACAGTTAGATGTACAGAAATAAATCGATAAATATTATCTTGAATCAATCCACGACCCAGTGTATACGTATCTCAGTATTGATCACAACTCAAACTATATATATTTTGGAATCAACCTCAACCCTGTATAGCTAACTCCAACATTCACATATAGAGTGTCTATGGTTGTTCCGAAATATATATAGATGTGTCGACATGATAGGTCGAAACATTGTATACGTGTCTATGGTATCTCAAGATTACATAATATATAATACAAGTTGATTAAGTTATGGTTGGAATAGATTTGTTACCAATTTTCACGTAGCTAAAATGAGAAAAATTATCCAATCTTGTTTTACCCATAACTTCTTTATTTTAAATCCGTTTTGAGTGAATCAAATTGCTATGGTTTCATATTGAACTCTATTTTATGAATCTAAACAAAAAAAAGTATAGGTTTCTAGTCGGAAAAATAAGTTACAAGTCATTTTTGTAAAGGTAGTCATTTCAGTCGAAAGAACGACGTCTAGATGACCATTTTAGAAAACATACTTCCACTTTGAGTTTAACCATAATTTTTGGATATAGTTTCATGTTCATAATAAAAATCATTTTCTCAGAATAACAACTTTTAAATCAAAGTTTATCATAGTTTTTAATTAACTAACCCAAAACAGCCCGCGGTGTTACTACGACGGCGTAAATCCGGTTTTACGGTGTTTTTCGTGTTTCCAGGTTTTAAATCATTAAGTTAGCATATCATATAGATATAGAACATGTGTTTAGTTGATTTTAAAAGTCAAGTTAGAAGGATTAACTTTTGTTTGCGAACAAGTTTAGAATTAACTAAACTATGTTCTAGTGATTACAAGTTTAAACCTTCGAATAAGATAGCTTTATATGTATGAATCGAATGATGTTATGAACATCATTACTACCTTAAGTTCCTTGGATGAACCTACTGGAAAAGAGAAAAATGGATCTAGCTTCAATGGATCCTTGGATGGCTCAAAGTTCTTGAAGCAAAATCATGACACGAAAACAAGTTCAAGTAAGATCATCACTTGAAATAAGATTGTTATAGTTATAGAAATTGAACCAAAGTTTGAATATGATTATTACCTTGTATTAGAATGATAACCTACTGTAAGAAACAAAGATTTCTTGAGGTTGGATGATCACCTTACAAGATTGGAAGTGAGCTAGCAAACTTGAAAGTATTCTTGATTTTATGAAACTAGAACTTTTGGAATTTATGAAGAACACTTAGAACTTGAAGATAGAACTTGAGAGAGTTCAATTAGATGAAGAAAATTGAAGAATGAAAGTGTTTGTAGGTGTTTTTGGTCGTTGGTGTATGGATTAGATATAAAGGATATGTAATTTTGTTTTCATGTAAATAAGTCATGAATGATTACTCATATTTTTGTAATCTTATGAGATATTTCATGCTAGTTGCCAAATGATGGTTCCCACATGTGTTAGGTGACTCACATGGGCTGCTAAGAGCTGATCATTGGAGTGTATATACCAATAGTACATACATCTAAAAGCTGTGTATTGTACGAGTACGAATACGGGTGCATACGAGTAGAATTGTTGATGAAACTGAACGAGAATGTAATTGTAAGCATTTTTGTTAAGTAGAAGTATTTTGATAAGTGTATTGAAGTCTTTCAAAAGTGTATAAATACATATTAAAACACTACATGTATATACATTTTAACTGAGCCGTTAAGTCATCGTTAGTCGTTACATGTAAGTGTTGTTTTGAAACCTTTAGGTTAACGATCTTGTTAAATGTTGTTAACCCAATGTTTATAATATCAAAAGAGATTTTAAATTATTATATTATCATGATATTATGATGTACAAATATCTCTTAATATGATATATATACATTAAATGTCGTTACAACGATAAACGTTACATATATGTCTCGTTTCAAAATCATTAAGTTAGTAGTCTTGTTTTTACATATGTAGTTCATTGTTAATATAATTAATGATATGTTTACTTATCATAATATCATGTTAACTATATATATAACCATATATATGTCATCATATAGTTTTTTTACAAGTTTTAACGTTCGTGAATCACCGGTCAACTTGGGTGGTCAATTGTCTATATGAAACCTATTTCAATTAATCAAGTCTTAACAAGTTTGATTGCTTAACATGTTGGAAACATTTAATCATGTAAATATCAATCTCAATTAATATATATAAACATGGAAAATTTCGGGTCACTACAGTACCTACCCGTTAAATAAATTTCGTCCCGAAATTTTAAGCTGTTGAAGGTGTTGACGAATCTTCTGGAAATAGATGCGGGTATTTCTTCTTCATCTGATCTTCACGCTCCCAGGTGAACTCGGGTCCTCTACGAGCATTCCATCGAACCTTAACAATTGGTATCTTGTTTTGCTTAAGTCTTTTAACCTCACGATCCATTATTTCGACGGGTTCTTCGATGAATTGGAGTTTTTCGTTGATTTGGATTTCATCTAACGGAATAGTGAGATCTTCTTTAGCAAAACATTTCTTCAAATTCGAGACGTGGAAAGTGTTATGTACAGCCGCGAGTTGTTGAGGTAACTCAAGTCGGTAAGCTACTGGTCCGACACGATCAATAATCTTGAATGGTCCAATATACCTTGGATTTAATTTCCCTCGTTTACCAAATCGAACAACGCCTTTCCAAGGTGAAACTTTAAGCATGACCATCTCTCCAATTTCAAATTCTATATCTTTTCTTTTAATGTCAGCGTAGCTCTTTTGTCGACTTTGGGCGGTTTTCAACCGTTGTTGAATTTGGATGATCTTCTCGGTAGTTTCTTGTATAATCTCCGGACCCGTAATCTGTCTATCCCCCACCTCACTCCAACAAATCGGAGACCTGCACTTTCTACCATAAAGTGCTTCAAACGGCGCCATCTCAATGCTTGAATGGTAGCTGTTGTTGTAGGAAAATTCTGCTAACGGTAGATGTCGATCCCAACTGTTTCCGAAATCAATAACACATGCTCGTAGCATGTCTTCAAGCGTTTGTATCGTCCTTTCGCTCTGCCCATCAGTTTGTGGATGATAGGCAGTACTCATGTCTAGACGAGTTCCTAATGCTTGCTGTAATGTCTGCCAGAATCTTGAAATAAATCTGCCATCCCTATCAGAGATAATAGAGATTGGTATTCCATGTCTGGAGACGACTTCCTTCAAATACAGTCGTGCTAACTTCTCCATCTTGTCATCTTCTCTTATTGGTAGGAAGTGTGCTGATTTGGTGAGACGATCAACTATTACCCAAATAGTATCAAAACCACTTGCAGTCCTTGGCAATTTAGTGATGAAATCCATGGTAATGTTTTCCCATTTCCATTCCGGGATTTCGGGTTGTTGAAGTAGACCTGATGGTTTCTGATGCTCAGCTTTGACCTTAGAACACGTCAAACATTCTCCTACGTATTTAGCAACATCGGCTTTCATACCCGGCCACCAAAAATGTTTCTTGAGATCCTTGTACATCTTCCCCGTTCCAGGATGTATTGAGTATCTGGTTTTATGAGCTTCTCTAAGTACCATTTCTCTCATATCTCCAAATTTTGGTACCCAAATCCTTTCAGCCCTATACCGGGTTCCGTCTTCCCGAATATTAAGATGCTTCTCCGATCCTTTGGGTATTTCATCCTTTAAATTTCCCTCTTTTAAAACTCCTTGTTGCGCCTCCTTTATTTGAGTAGTAATGTTATTATGAATCATTATATTCATAGATTTTACTCGAATGGGTTCTCTATCCTTCCTGCTCAAGGCATCGGCTACCACATTTGCCTTCCCCGGGTGGTAACGAATCTCAAAATCGTAATCATTCAATAATTCAATCCACCTACGCTGCCTCATATTCAGTTGTTTCTGATTAAATATGTGTTGAAGACTTTTGTGGTCGGTATATATAATACTTTTGACCCCATATAAGTAGTGCCTCCAAGTCTTTAATGCAAAAACAACCGCGCCTAATTCCAAATCATGCGTCGTATAATTTTGTTCGTGAATCTTCAATTGTCTAGACGCATAAGCAATCACCTTTGTTCGTTGCATTAATACACAACCGAGACCTTGCTTTGATGCGTCACAATAAATCACAAAATCATCATTCCCTTCAGGCAATGACAATATAGGTGCCGTAGTTAGCTTTTTCTTCAATAACTGAAACGCTTTCTCTTGTTCATCATTCCATTCAAATTTCTTCCCTTTATGCGTTAATGCAGTCAAGGGTTTTGCTATTCTGGAAAAGTCTTGGATGAACCTTCTGTAGTAACCAGCTAGTCCTAAAAACTGGCGTATGTGTTTCGAAGTTTTCGGGGTTTCCCACTTTTCAACAGTTTCTATCTTTGCCGGATCCACCTTAATACCTTCTTTGTTCACTATGTGACCGAGGAATTGAACTTCTTCCAACCAAAATGCACACTTTGAAAACTTAGCGTACAATTCTTCCTTCCTCAATACTTCTAACACCTTTCTCAAATGTTCACCGTGTTCTTGGTCATTCTTTGAGTAAATAAGTATGTCATCAATGAAAACAATGACAAACTTGTCAAGGTATGGTCCACACACTCGGTTCATAAGGTCCATGAACACAGCTGGTGCATTAGTTAAACCAAACGGCATGACCATAAACTCGTAATGACCGTAACGTGTTCTGAAAGCAGTCTTTGGAATATCATCTTCTTTCACCCGCATTTGATGATACCCGGAACGTAAGTCAATCTTTGAATAAACAGACGAGCCTTGTAGTTGATCAAATAAGTCGTCGATTCTCGGTAGTGGGTAGCGGTTCTTGATGGTAAGTTTGTTCAACTCTCGGTAGTCGATACACAACCTGAATGTACCATCTTTCTTCTTGACAAACAAAACAGGAGCTCCCCACGGTGATGTGCTTGGTCGAATGAAACCACGCTCTAAAAGTTCTTGTAATTGGCTTTGCAGTTCTTTCATCTCGCTGGGTGCGAGTCTGTAAGGAGCACGAGCTATTGGTGCAGCTCCTGGTACAAGATCTATTTGAAATTCAACGGATCGATGTGGGGGTAATCCCGGTAATTCTTTCGGAAATACATCGGGAAATTCTTTTGCAATGGGAACATCATTGATGCTCTTTTCTTCAGTTTGTACTTTCTCGACGTGTGCTAGAACAGCATAGCAACCTTTTCTTATTAGTTTTTGTGCCTTCAAATTACTAATAAGATGTAGCTTCGTGTTGCCCTTTTCTCCGTACACCATTAAGGGTTTTCCTTTTTCTCGTATAATGCGAATTGCATTTTTGTAACAAACGATCTCCGCTTTCACTTCTTTCAACCAGTCCATACCGATTATCACATCAAAACTCCCTAACTCTACTGGTATCAAATCAATCTTAAATGTTTCGCTAACCAGTTTAATTTCTCGATTCCGACATATATTATCTGCTGAAATTAATTTACCATTTGCTAATTCGAGTAAAAATTTACTATCCAAAGGCGTCAATGGACAACTTAATTTAGCACAAAAATCTCTACTCATATAGCTTCTATCCGCACCCGAATCAAATAAAACGTAAGCAGATTTATTGTCAATAAGAAACGTACCCGTAACAAGCTCCGGGTCTTCCTGTGCCTCTACCGCATTAATATTGAAAACTCTTCCACGGCCTTGTCCATTCGTGTTCTCCTGGTTCGGGCAATTTCTAATAATGTGGCCTGGTTTTCCACATTTATAACAAACTACATTGGCATAACTTGCTCCGACACTACTTGCTCCGCCATTACTCGTTCCGACACCATTTGTTCCTTTCGTTCTATTAACCCCTGGTCCGTAGACCTCACACTTCGCCGCGCTATGACCATTTCTTTTACACTTGTTGCAAAATTTGGTGCAGAACCCCGAGTGATTCTTTTCACACCTTTGGCATAGTTGCTTCTGATTGTTGTTGTTGTTGTTGCGGTTATTATTGTTGTTGGGATGATTGTTGTAGTTGCTGTTGTTGTTGTTGTTGTTGTTGGGCCGTTTGTTGTAGTTGCGATTGATGTTGCGATTGTTGGGATAATTGTTACGATTATTGTTGTAATTGCTGTTGTTGTTGTATTGGTGATTCTTATCACCGTTTTCCTCCCACTTTCTTTTGACTTGCTTCACATTGGCCTCTTCAGCAGTCTGTTCTTTAATTCTTTCTTCAATCTGGTTCACTAGTTTGTGAGCCATTCTACATGCCTGTTGTATGGAGGCGGGCTCGTGTGAACTTATATCTTCTTGGATTCTTTCCGGTAATCCTTTCACAAACGCGTCGATCTTCTCTTCCTCATCTTCGAATGCTCCCGGACACAATAGGCACAATTCTGTGAATCGTCTTTCGTACGTGGTAATATCAAATCCTTGGGTTCGTAACCCTCTAAGTTCTGTCTTGAGCTTATTGACCTCGGTTCTGGGACGGTACTTCTCGTTCATCAAGTGCTTGAATGCTGACCACGGTAGTGCGTACGCATCATCTTGTCCCACTTGCTCTAGATAGGTATTCCACCATGTTAACGCAGAACCTGTGAAGGTATGCGTAGCGTACTTCACTTTGTCCTCTTCAGTACACTTACTTATGGCAAACACCGATTCAACCTTCTCGGTCCACCGTTTCAATCCGATCGGTCCTTCGGTTCCATCAAATTCCAAAGGTTTGCAGGCAGTGAATTCTTTGTAGGTGCATCCTACACGATTTCCTGTACTGCTAGATCCAAGGTTATTGTTGGTATGTAGCGCAGCCTGTACTGCGGCTATGTTTGAAGCTAGAAAAGTACGGAATTCCTCTTCATTCATATTCACGGTGTGTCGAGTAGTCGGTGCCATTTCCTTCAAAATAATTAAATGGAACAAGTTAATCATACAGAATATTAAGAGTAGTTAATAGTATTTCGTAGCATAATATGAACTCATTTATAAAAGCTTTTTCTTCATATTAGCGTTTTATAAGTTTAAATTCGGGTAGTACCTACCCGTTAAGTTCATACTTAGTAGCTAATATACAATTCAACTACTACAATTCTATATGAAAAACTGATTATAATAATATTTCGCGTTCAAACTTTTATACAATATTTTACAAACTTACAATACCGCTTATTTTACATAAAGCATGAAATATAGCACACAATAACTTTGATACAAGATAGTTGTGAAGACAATTCTAGCTAGTACACAAGTCGTTCAGCAAAGGCAATAAAGACACGTAATTCATACGTCCAGAAACAAGTCATGCATTCTGGTTTTACTAGGACTACTTCCCATCCTTGGTCGTGTGCAACATAACCGTTATGGCCGTTGATAAGACAGCGTGTTGTAACGTCATCAAAGGGACGAGGGTTACGTAATGTCCAACAGTCCCGTAATAATCTAAAAACCTCATTTCTTACCCCAATTACCGACTCCGTCACTTGTGGAAACGTTTTGTTTAATAGTTGTAGCCCGATGTTCTTGTTCTCACTTTGGTGAGAAGCGAACATTACTAATCCGTAAGCATAACATGCTTCTTTATGTTGCATGTTAGCCGCTTTTTCTAAATCACGAAGTCCAATATTCGGATATATTGAGTCAAAATAATTTCTTAACCCGTTGCGTAAAATAGCATTTGGGTTCCCCGCAATATATGCGTCAAAGTAAACACATCGTAACTTATGGGTTTCCCAATGTGATATCCCCCATCTTTCAAACGAAAGTCTCTTATAAACCAAGACATTCTTGGAACGTTCTTCGAATGTCTTACAAACTGATCTCGCCTTAAAAAGTTGTGCCGAGGAATTCTGGCCGACTCTAGACAAGATTTCATCAATCATGTCTCCGGGTAGGTCTCTTAAAATATTGGGTTGTCTATCCATTTTGTGTTTTTAAACTGTAAAATAGACAAGAGTTAGATTCATAAAAAAATACTTATTAATACAAGCAATTTTTACATATATCATAAAGCATACGAACACTATATTACATATATTACACCACACGAATACAACTATCTTATTCCGACTCGCTCGTTTCTTCTTCTTCGGTTTTGGTTCGTTTTGCCAAGTTTCTAGGGATATATGATGTTCCCCTAATACGAGCCGTCGTGATCCACATTGGTTTAGAAAAACCTGGTGGTTTAGAGGTTCCCGGGTCATTGTTACAACTTAAGGACTTCGGGGGTTGACGATACATATAAAGTTCATCGGGGTTGGAATTAGATTTCTCTATTTTTATGCCCTTTCCCTTATTATTTTCTTTTGCCTTTTTAAATTCAGTTGGGGTAATTTCTATAACATCATCGGAATTCTCGTCGGAATCCGATTCATCGGAGAATTGGTAATCCTCCCAATATTTTGCTTCCTTGGCGGAAACACCATTGACCATAATTAACTTTGGTCGGTTAGTTGAGGATTTTCTTTTACTTAACCGTTTTATTATTTCCCCCACCGGTTCTATTTCTTCATCCGGTTCCGATTCTTCTTCCGGTTCCGATTCTTCTTCCGGTTCCGACTCTTCTTCCGGTTCCTCTTCGGGAACTTGTGAATCAGTCCACAAATCATTCCAATTTACATTTGACTCTTCATTATTATTAGGTGAGTCAATGGGACTTGTTCTAGAGGTAGACATCTATCACATAATATCAAACGCGTTAAGAGATTAATATATCACATAATATTCACATGTTAAAAATATATAGTTTCCAACAAAATTTGTTAAGCAATCATTTTTCAAGTAAACACGGTCGAAGTCCAGACTCACTAATGCATCCTAACAAACTCGATAAGACACACTAATGCAAAATTCTGGTTCTCTAAGACCAACGCTCGGATACCAACTGAAATGTCCCGTTCTTATTAATTAAAAACGTTCCATATTAGTTGATTTCGTTGCGAGGTTTTGACCTCTATATGAGACGTTTTTCAAAGAGTGCATTCATTTTTAAAACAAACCATAACCTTTATTTCATAAATAAAGGTTTAAAAAGCTTTACGTAGATTATCAAATAATGATAATCTAAAATATCCTGTTTACACACGACCATTACATAATGGTTTACAATACAAATATGTTACATCGAAATCAGTTTCTTGAATGCAGTTTTTACACAATATCATACAAACATGGACTCCAAATCTTGTCCTTATTTTAGTATGCAACAGCGGAAGCTCTTAATATTCACCTGAGAATAAACATGCTTTAAACGTCAACAAAAATGTTGGTGAGTTATAGGTTTAACCTATATATATCAAATCGTAACAATAGACCACAAGATTTCATATTTCAATACACATCCCATACATAGAGATAAAAATCATTCATATGGTGAACACCTGGTAACCGACAATAACAAGATGCATATATAAGAATATCCCCATCATTCCGGGACACCCTTCGGATATGATATAAATTTCGAAGTACTAAAGCATCCGGTACTTTGGATGGGGTTTGTTAGGCCCAATAGATCTATCTTTAGGATTCGCGTCAATTAGGGTGTCTGTTCCCTAATTCTTAGATTACCAGACTTAATAAAAAGGGGCATATTCGATTTTGATAATTCAACCATAGAATGTAATTTCACGTACTTGTGTCTATTTTGTAAATCATTTATAAAACCTGCATGTATTCTCATCCCAAAAATATTAGATTTTAAAAGTGGGACTATAACTCACTTTCACAGATTTTTACTTCGTCGGGAAGTAAGACTTGGCCACTGGTTGATTCACGAACCTATAACAATATATACATATATATCAAAGTATGTTCAAAATATATTTACAACACTTTTAATATATTTTGATGTTTTAAGTTTATTAAGTCAGCTGTCCTCGTTAGTAACCTACAACTAGTTGTCCACAGTTAGATGTACAGAAATAAATCGATAAATATTATCTTGAATCAATCCACGACCCAGTGTATACGTATCTCAGTATTGATCACAACTCAAACTATATATATTTTGGAATCAACCTCAACCCTGTATAGCTAACTCCAACATTCACATATAGAGTGTCTATGGTTGTTCCGAAATATATATAGATGTGTCGACATGATAGGTCGAAACATTGTATACGTGTCTATGGTATCTCAAGATTACATAATATATAATACAAGTTGATTAAGTTATGGTTGGAATAGATTTGTTACCAATTTTCACGTAGCTAAAATGAGAAAAATTATCCAATCTTGTTTTACCCATAACTTCTTTATTTTAAATCCGTTTTGAGTGAATCAAATTGCTATGGTTTCATATTGAACTCTATTTTATGAATCTAAACAAAAAAAGTATAGGTTTCTAGTCGGAAAAATAAGTTACAAGTCATTTTTGTAAAGGTAGTCATTTCAGTCGAAAGAACGACGTCTAGATGACCATTTTAGAAAACATACTTCCACTTTGAGTTTAACCATAATTTTTGGATATAGTTTCATGTTCATAATAAAAATCATTTTCTCAGAATAACAACTTTTAAATCAAAGTTTATCATAGTTTTTAATTAACTAACCCAAAACAGCCCGCGGTGTTACTACGACGGCGTAAATCCGGTTTTACGGTGTTTTTCGTGTTTCCAGGTTTTAAATCATTAAGTTAGCATATCATATAGATATAGAACATGTGTTTAGTTGATTTTAAAAGTCAAGTTAGAAGGATTAACTTTTGTTTGCGAACAAGTTTAGAATTAACTAAACTATGTTCTAGTGATTACAAGTTTAAACCTTCGAATAAGATAGCTTTATATGTATGAATCGAATGATGTTATGAACATCATTACTACCTTAAGTTCCTTGGATGAACCTACTGGAAAAGAGAAAAATGGATCTAGCTTCAATGGATCCTTGGATGGCTCAAAGTTCTTGAAGCAAAATCATGACACGAAAACAAGTTCAAGTAAGATCATCACTTGAAATAAGATTGTTATAGTTATAGAAATTGAACCAAAGTTTGAATATGATTATTACCTTGTATTAGAATGATAACCTACTGTAAGAAACAAAGATTTCTTGAGGTTGGATGATCACCTTACAAGATTGGAAGTGAGCTAGCAAACTTGAAAGTATTCTTGATTTTATGAAACTAGAACTTTTGGAATTTATGAAGAACACTTAGAACTTGAAGATAGAACTTGAGAGAGTTCAATTAGATGAAGAAAATTGAAGAATGAAAGTGTTTGTAGGTGTTTTTGGTCGTTGGTGTATGGATTAGATATAAAGGATATGTAATTTTGTTTTCATGTAAATAAGTCATGAATGATTACTCATATTTTTGTAATCTTATGAGATATTTCATGCTAGTTGCCAAATGATGGTTCCCACATGTGTTAGGTGACTCACATGGGCTGCTAAGAGCTGATCATTGGAGTGTATATACCAATAGTACATACATCTAAAAGCTGTGTATTGTACGAGTACGAATACGGGTGCATACGAGTAGAATTGTTGATGAAACTGAACGAGAATGTAATTGTAAGCATTTTTGTTAAGTAGAAGTATTTTGATAAGTGTATTGAAGTCTTTCAAAAGTGTATAAATACATATTAAAACACTACATGTATATACATTTTAACTGAGCCGTTAAGTCATCGTTAGTCGTTACATGTAAGTGTTGTTTTGAAACCTTTAGGTTAACGATCTTGTTAAATGTTGTTAACCCAATGTTTATAATATCAAAAGAGATTTTAAATTATTATATTATCATGATATTATGATGTACAAATATCTCTTAATATGATATATATACATTAAATGTCGTTACAACGATAAACGTTACATATATGTCTCGTTTCAAAATCATTAAGTTAGTAGTCTTGTTTTTACATATGTAGTTCATTGTTAATATAATTAATGATATGTTTACTTATCATAATATCATGTTAACTATATATATAACCATATATATGTCATCATATAGTTTTTTTACAAGTTTTAACGTTCGTGAATCACCGGTCAACTTGGGTGGTCAATTGTCTATATGAAACCTATTTCAATTAATCAAGTCTTAACAAGTTTGATTGCTTAACATGTTGGAAACATTTAATCATGTAAATATCAATCTCAATTAATATATATAAACATGGAAAATTTCGGGTCACTACAAGAACAAACTCTAGATCTTGAGCTAGCCCCAAATCATTGATGTAATGGATGAAATTGATGAAAACTTAGTTGAAACCCTAATTAATAAGCTCCCAAAACCTATTTAACCTCAACCCCCAACACTGCACTAATTTTTCTAATTTTCTAATGAAAAACCCCATCTCTTTCTATTTATACTCCTTCAAAAATTCTGCCCAGAAAGCACCAGTGGAACACCGTTCCTGTATTAGGAACGTCGTTCTGGTTGCTCGATAAGGTGGAACACCATTCCACTTCATGGAACGTCGTTCTGTTGCACTAGAAAGTGGAACTCCGTTCCTTAATTAGGAACGTCGTTCCCAATTCGGCCTCTAGATGTTCTGTTCCACTTTTCTTCATTTCCTTTGTATTGAGACATCGTTATTCAGACCTGGAATGCGCTTTTTTGCAGGTGGAACATCGTTCCTTTGTTTGGATCGCCATTCTGGCATTTGAAACACCGTTCTGATGAAGTGGAACTTTGTTCTTGGTCATTTTCAGCACTTTGCAGTCTTCTTGATCTTTTGCACAACACATTGGTCAATTTTACACCAATTTCATACCCAAGACTGCAACCATGCTTAGAACGTAACTATTCCCATTTTCTTCACTTTTAAGTGCAATGAAGATCAAAACTGAGTAAAATGAGGTAGATATTAAGTAAAAAAACATAGTGTAAATGAGAATAATCAAACCCTCTATATTTGAAATTTGCTTGTCCTCAAGCAAGCATAAAACAAACAAGACTTGGAGGCAATGCCTCTAGATAATAATAGCATATCAATGATCAAAGCCAAAGTGCTAGAATTGAGAAGTAAGGGATACCTCCATGAATATGCACTTTGAAGGCTCAAATGATCTCCCAAGACTTGTGCTCGCCGAGGATCAAGCATTAACCTCTTCTTCTTCTTTCAAAAACTTCCACAAGTCAAGCTCAATGTTGCTCAAAAATCATCAATATAACCACAAAAGTAGACACCATTCCTCCAAATCAACGCTTCATGTCTTACAAAACAACTTCAATCTTCACATCATCCTCAAATTCATCCCAAATTCAAGCCTATACTACACATCCCCACATCTTAATAATTCACCATTCAATCAAACAAACTACTTTGCTCCCTAGAAAGGTTCTAAGTACAAATTTCCACAAGATTTTGCGTTAAAGATTAATCAAATCAAGAATTTAGCTTTTTAGTGCAAACCTTCCTAGGAGCATTCTTCAAACTTACACAAAATCAAGCTTCACCTCGACCATCTAACTCTTCCTCATCACAAGTCAAGAATTGCCCAAAAGCTTCACTTTGGTGTATGGAGCGCCAATTTTCATGAGCCAACCCAAAAAAGGTTAGCCTTAGGGAAATCAAGGCTTTTAGAAAACCATTTTTTGCTTTTTAGAACGGGAAAACAAGTCAAGTTGTTAAACAAGACGAGTTTTCTGGCATTTTATGGTTTTAAAGCTTTGTGCATCTGAAGCCATCCTGGTTTTTGGGACAACCGCACAGATAACTATAGTCCCGGTATATCACAAAAGTGAACTACCTCTCGATTCGAAGGCGATGGAACAATAACTATCTTGGGCTCAAAAGGTTATATACAAGCCACCCCGGTGGTGGGATAACCACACGGGTAATTGCCCTCCCCATAGAAAAAACTATTCGGTATCAATAGCGATGGGAAAGCAACTACCTTAGGTGAGTGTTTAAGGTGTCATCCACGGTCAACTTGGTAATAGTCAATAACACAAATAAGTGACCAACCATTACTAGAATTCGGTGTTTTAGGAACTAGATAAGAAGGCCACAAGGTAGAACGACACTTGAAAGACTTTATTTTCAAGTTTTGGTGTAAGTCTTTGATTCTTGATTTAACTTGGAAGACTTTACTTCCAAGTATGGGAGGACTTGATTCTTGATTTAACTTAGAAGACTTTACTTCCAAGTATAGGAGGACTCGATTGTCCCAGAAGTGCCAAAGCTTGAAACTTTTGAAACACTTAGCTACTTCTCACATAACAAGCTTTTATGCTTATGTTAAGAAAAGATAGGAAGTACGAACTACCGTTCCATTAATTGATAGAACATTGTGCCATAGCTTTCAGCTATGGCATGTGTTGTCTAAGCAACACTAGCATAAAGCCATTTCTCCTTAAAAGGATAGCACTTTGTAAAGCTCGGTGGCTCCTCTTCCCATGGTATGATACATCTGTGTGACACATTGTTAAATGATGAATCAACCAATGTAATTATGAAATGATGTATATTAGGAAGTCTCCCACACCAAGTAAAGCGTCATGCCGAACACTTTACTTCCTTTAATGGATGGACTTGACTCATCCGGAAGTGTTAAAGCTTAAGGCTTTAAACACTTGAGTTTTTGAAACACCATGGAAGACTTTACTTTCATGTAACAACTTTTGATTCTCTTTAAAATGTCAACTTTAAGCATATGAATCTATTTAAAAGTGGAAGACTTTACTCCCACTTGAACTTCAAAAGCAAAAGGAAGGCTTTACTTCCTTAGATGTGAAACACAAGGGAAAGACTTTACTTCCCCAAAATACAAGTCTTAAACCATTTGAATATTTTAGTGATTTGTGATATTGTAATTGCAAAAACTTGTTTCAAAAATTTTCAACAATGATAGTTTTATCTTTTTTAAGGTGTAGGTGACAATTTTTAACCAAAAAGTTTAAAATGGCCCGAAATTTAACTCTCCCCCTATATTTAGTGTAATGCACTGCCCTCATTACATTGGAACGAAGAAATGAGTAAAATAGAGGAACATTTTGAAAATAGAATAGAGAAGAGGAGAGAAAGAGATCGGGATTAGATCAAATGATCTTTGTGGTCGCCATTCCAAGAAACTTAGTCACCAATTCGCTTGCATGTTGATGAGTTTGACGCCTGAATATAGTGTCAGGCTTGGATCAATCATGAAAAATATCCTGCCACTAAGAACCACAAACAAACCAAAATATCGCAAACAACCACAAACATTCAGAACAATATCCACAAGTAACATCAAGTTGTTACAACGCAAAGTGTGATAACGTACGACAGTAGCATGCTCACCAAATAATCAATCCCAAGATTCCCACACACAATCATAAAATTATCTCAAATTACATGCCAAATTATGGAATTGTTTCACAAACCATGATGAAAATTGATTACCATTTACCCATCACGTGTGGGGGCTCCTTGCTCTTCCCAACGTACCGCTAAATTGTTCGAATTTTCCATCAAGATGTGCCCTTCTTTGTAATCATCAAAACCAAATTGAGTCATCCGGAGCTTTTCCAACCCGTTGAGATTAACTTTCAAAAACCTTTCAACACGAGTCACCTAATGACTACCAACACTTGGAAGCATAGATTTGTCACCACTTGCATCTAACAGATAACTTGCAATGAGGTTAGGGAAATGAACATGCTTTTGCTTGTGAATTCTATGCACCAACCAAATGTCGAGAAAATTCATCTTGTCATTGTCCTCCGTGCGGTGGAAATTCGTGTTTGCAATAAACTTTTGGATACATCTAAGTTTGGGGCTCAATTGTGCGGTTGACACTTGGTTTGCGGGTGTAAACTCGGTCTTACTAATTTTGTGCGAAACCCTTTTTGGGTCAAACTCATTCGGATTGAAAGTTTCGTATTTGGCCAAGTACATGAATGTGACATCGGGTGAAGAACCATCATAGAGACCTAAACACCACATAAATTGGCTCATCTTTGGTTGCCTTTCTTCCCCCCTACCTAAATGTGAGGTAGTCATCTAGCCATGGAGAACGGGCTTTGAAATTGACCCTCTAGTTTGTTAGAAATTCATGGGTTAGTGAAGGGTAGACATCCTCATGGATGTCAAGTAAAGGTCCCCATGGGCACATGATTTGGTGAAAGTGTTCAACCTTAAACGCTTCTCTAAGTTCATTAACCATTCCCCCTGATTCTAATGGAACCCAATCAATGTACTTGGCTGGGTACACCAGCATATGGATCCTATTGATCATTCAAGACCTAAGAGTCTCATCACGAAAGATTGCTTGTAACCATTCATGAACATCGGGAGATTTTGCTTGGCCTTTTCCTTTGCCTTGACCTTGAAATACAAGGACAAACAACAAACACAACCATGTTTTCATAAAGTTAGCATTAAACCAAACTTCCCACAAGCAAACCGTCAATGAGCATGACACCCCCTACATTTAAAATCAAACTGCAAATAATGGAATCCATCACTAACAAGCTTTCAAATCCTTAATGTTTAGGCCAAATGGTCAACACGTAACAATGGCACAATGGTCAACTCAGGTCAAAGTGCAATTCATAGCAAACCTAAGTAACCATACAAGCATACCGAAAACACATATTAAAATCATACACCAGAGTGTTTCATGCTTCAAATCAACTAATTCACAAGTCAAAAAGTCAAAGCTAGTCAAACCCTAAAGTCGTTAACCCTAATTGTCAAGTTCATAGCGAAAGAAATACTAATGGCAATAACAAGTTGGTAGACTAGTATTTAACCCTAGACAACACTTTAATGGCAATAACAAGTTGGTAGACTAGTATTTAACCCTAGACAACACTCAATTTCACCTCAAATAACCAAACTTAAAAACCCCAAATTTTGAAGAACCCTATGAAATGTCCCGTTCTTATTGATTAAAAACGTTCCATATTAATTGATTTCGTTGCGAGGTTTTGACCTCTATATGAGACGTTTTTCAAAGACTGCATTCATTTTTAAAACAAACCATAACCTTTATTTCATAAATAAAGGTTTAAAAAGCTTTTACTTAGATTATCAAATAATGATAATCTAAAATATCCTGTTTACACACGACCATTACATAATGGTTTACAATACAAATATGTTACATCGAAATCAGTTTCTTGAATGCAGTTTTTACACAATATCATACAAACATGGACTCCAAATCTTGTCCTTATTTTAGTATGCAACAGCGGAAACTCTTAGTATTCACCTGAGAATAAACATGCTTTAAACGTCAATAAAAATGTTGGTGAGTTATAGGTTTAACCTATATATATCAAATCGTAACAATAGACCACAAGATTTCATATTTCAATACACATCCCATACATAGAGATAAAAATCATTCATATGGTGAACACCTGGTAACCGACATTAACAAGATGCATATATAAGAATATCCCCATCATTCCGGGACACCCTTCGGATATGATATAAATTTTGAAGTACTAAAGCATCCGGTACTTTGGATGGGGTTTGTTAGGCCCAATAGATCTATCTTTAGGATTCGCGTCAATTAGGGTGTCTGTTCCCTAATTCTTAGATTACCAGACTTAATAAAAAGGGGCATATTCGATTTCGATAATTCAACCATAGAATGTAGTTTCACGTATTTGTGTCTATTTTGTAAATCATTTATAAAACCTGCATGTATTCTCATCCCAAAAATATTAGATTTTAAAAGTGGGACTATAACTCACTTTCACAGATTTTTACTTCGTCGGGAAGTAAGACTTGGCCACTGGTTGATTCACAAACCTATAACAATATATACATATATATCAAAGTATGTTCAAAATATATTTACAAAACTTTTAATACATTTTGATGTTTTAAGTTTATTAAGTCAGCTGTCCTCGTTAGTAACCTACAACTAGTTGTCCACAGTTAGATGTACATAAATAAATCGATAAATATTATCTTGAATCAATCCACGACCCAGTGTATACATATCTCAGTATTGATCAAAACTCAAACTATATATATATTTTGGAATCAACCTCAACCCTGTATAGCTAACTTCAACATTCACATATAGAGTGTCTATGGTTGTTCCGCAATATATATATAGATGGGTCGACATTATAGGTCGAAACATTGTATACGTGTCTATGGTATCTCAAGATTACATAATATACAATATAAGTTGATTAGGTTATGGTTGGAATAGATTTATTACTGACTTTCACGTAGGTAAAATGAGTAGTTTTTATCAATCTTGTTTTACTCGCCATTTCTTCGTTTCTAATCCGTTTTGAGTGATTCCAGTGGCCACGGTTTCGTATTGAACTTAAGTTTATGAATCTAAACAGAAAAAGTATAAGTTTATAGTCGAAAATACAAGTTACAAGTCGTTTTTGAAAGAGGTAGTCATTTTCGTCGAAAGAACGACATCTTGATGACCATTTTGAAAAAACATACTTTCACTTTGAGTTTAACCATGATTTTTGGATATAGTTTCATGTTCATAAGAAAAATCATTTTTTCAGAAGTATAACTTTTAAATCAAAGTTCTTCTTAGCTTTTAATTATCCCAACCAAAACAGCCCCCGGTATTACTACGACGGCGTATATCCAGTTTTATTGTGTTTATCGTGTTTCCGGGTTTTAAATCATTAAGTTAGCATATCATATAGATATAGAACATGTTTTTAGTTGATTTTAAAAGTCTAGTTATAAGGATTAACTTTATTTGCGAACAAGTTTAGAATTAACTAAACTATGTTCTAGTGATTACAAGTTTATAACGTTGAATAAGACAGCTTTTTATGTATGAATCGAATGATGTTATGAACATCATTACTACCTCAAGTTCCTTGGATAAACCTACTAGAAATGAGAAAAATGGATCTAGCTTCAAAGGATCCTTGGATGGCTTGAAAGTTCTTGAAGCAGAATCATGACACGAAAATAATTTCAAGTAACATTTCCACTCGAAATAAGATTGTTATAGTTATAGAAATTGAATTAAAAGTTTGAATATGATTATTACCTTGTATTAGAAAGATAACCTACTGTAAGTAACAAAGGTTTCTTGTTCTTGGATGATTACTTGGAATGGATTTAGAAAACTTGGAAGTAAACTTGCAATCTTGGAAGTATTCTTGATTTTATGAAACTAGAACTTTTGGAATTTATGAAGAACACTTAGAACTTAAAGATAGAACTTGAGAGAGATCAATTAGATGAAGAAAATTGAAGAATGAAAGTGTTTGTAGGTGTTTTTGGTCGTTGGTGTATGGATTAGATATAAAGGATATGTAATTTTGTTTTCATGTAAATAAGTCATGAATGATTACTCATATTTTTGTAATTTTATGAGATATTTCATGCTAGTTGCCAAATGATGGTTCCCACATGTTTTAGGTGACTCACATGGGATGCTAAGAGCTGATCATTAGAGTGTATATACCAATAGTACATACATCTAAAAGCTGTGTATTGTACGAGTACGAATACGGGTGCATACGAGTAGAATTGTTGATGAAACTGAACGAGGATGTAATTGTAAGTATTTTTATTAAGTAGAAGTATTTTGATAAGTGTCTTGAAGTCTTTCAAAAGTGTATGAATACATATTAAAACACTACATGTATATACATTTTAACTGAGTCGTTAAGTCATCGTTAGTCGTTACATGTAAGTGTTGTTTTGAAACCTTTAGGTTAACGATCTTGTTAAATGTTGTTAACCCAATGTTTATAATATCAAAATAGATTTTAAATTATTATATTATCATGATATTATGATGTATGAATATCTCTTAATATGATATATATACATTAAATGTCGTTACAACGATAATCGTTACATATATGTCTCGTTTCAAAATCATTAAGTTAGTAGTCTTGTTTTTACATATGTAGTTCATTGTTAATATACTTAATAATATGTTTACTTATCATAATATCATGTTAACTATATATATAACCATATATATGTCATCATATAGTTTTTACAAGTTTTAACGTTCGTGAATCACCTGTCAACTTGGGTGGTCAATTGTGTATATGAAACCTATTTCAATTAATCAAGTCTTAACAAGTTTGATTGCTTAACATGTTAGAAACATTTAATCATGTAAAATAACAATTTCATTTAATATATATATAAACATGGAAAATTTCGGGTTTCTACCGTACCTACCCGTTAAATAAATTTCGTCCCGAAATTTTAAGCAGTTGGAGGTGTTGACGTATCTTCTGGAAATAAATGCGGGTATTTCTTCTTCATCTGATCTTCTCGTTCCTAGGTGAACTTGGGTCCTCTACGAGCATTCCATCGAACCTTAACAATTGGTATCTTGTTTTGCTTAAGTCTTTTAACCTCACGATCCATTATTTCGACGGGTTCTTCGATGAATTGAAGTTTTTCGTTGATTTGGATTTCATCTAACGGAATAGTGAGATCTTCTTTAGCAAAATATTTCTTCAAATTCGAGACGTGAAAAGTGTTATGTACAACCGCGAGTTGTTGAGGTAACTCAAGTCGGTAAGCTACTGGTCTGACACGATCAATAATCTTGAATGGTCCAATATACCTTGGATTTAATTTCCCTCGTTTACCAAATCGAACAACGCCTTTCCAAGGTGCAACTTTAAGCATGACCATCTCTCCAATTTCAAATTCTATATCTTTTCTTTTAATGTCAGCGTAGCTCTTTTGTCGACTTTGGGCGATTTTCAACCGTTGTTGAATTTGGATGATCTTCTCGGTAGTTTCTTGTATTATCTCCGGACCCGTAATCTGTCTATCCCCCACTTCACTCCAACAAATCGGAGACCTGCACTTTCTACCATAAAGTGCTTCAAACGACGCCATCTCAATGCTTGAATGGTAGCTGTTGTTGTAGGAAAATTCTGCTAACGGTAGATGTCGATCCCAACTGTTTCCGAAATCAATAACACATGCTCGTAGCATGTATTCAAGCATTTGTATCGTCCTTTTGCTCTGCCCATCAGTTTGTGGATGATAGGCAGTACTCATGTCTAGACGAGTTCCTAATGCTTGCTGTAATGTCTGCCAGAATCTTGAAATAAATATGCCATTCCTATCAGAGATAATAGAGATTGGTATTCCATGTCTGGAGACGACTTCCTTCAAATACAATCGTGCTAACTTCTCCATCTTGTCATCTTCTCTTATTGGCAGGAAGTGTGCTGATTTGGTGAGACGATCAACTATTACCCAAATAGTATCAAAACCACTTGCAGTCCTTGGCAATTTAGTGATGAAATCCATGGTAATGTTTTCCCATTTCCATTCCAGGATTTCGGATTGTTGAAGTAGACCTGATGGTTTCTGATGCTCAGCTTTGACCTTAGAACATGTCAAACATTCTCCTACGTATTTAGCAATATCGGCTTTCATACCCGGTCACCAAAAATGTTTCTTGAGATCCTTGTACATGTTCCCCGTTCCAGGATGTATTGAGTATCTGGTTTTATGAGCTTCTCTAAGTACCATTTCTCTCATATCTCCAAATTTTGGTACCCAAATCCTTTCAGCCCTATACCGGGTTCCGTCTTCCCGAATGTCATAACCCGTCCTTAACCATAAGAACGCGTTAGATAACGTATGATTTCATTGCGAGGTATTGACCTCTATATGAGACATTTTTGAAAGAAAACTGCATATATTATACATTACAAACCATAACCATTATTTTTGTTACAAACTTAAGACAATAAAAAGAAGATTAACGTTTAGCGATAATCTTCGACTTACAAACTTTACAAATGATGACAACAACACGGTTTCTAGCATATTTTATAGTACAACATCTTGGATATGCAGTTTTATTTTTGACACAAACATGCGTACGCAAGATCCTGGTTAGATCCAACATGATGCAGCGGAAGCTTTAGAAATCACCTGAGAATAGACATGTTTAAAAAGGTCAACATAAAGTTGGTGAGATATAGGTTTAATGCCGGCTGCAATATATATATAGACCACAAGATTTCGTATATAATCAGTTTAATAAAAGTATTCTAAGTGGTTGAGCACTCGGTAACCATACTTAACATTTTCACGTCGCATATTCCCTTTAATATGAAATCTTACTACACCGTACCAAGTGTAGTCACAAAACGAAGTACTGTGCAACCGTTGAATACTGGTCGTCCAGTCCGGTTGGGGTTGTCAGGCCCGATAGATCTATCAACAGGATTCGCGTTTACAATACCGCTGTAAATATTAGTTACCAAGCTACAGGGAAGTATGCCAGTGGTACAACTCAACGTAGAATATATTTTTCAGTTACTTGTGTCCATATCGTAAAACATAAAATACATGTATTCTCATCCCGAAATATTTAGAGTTTAAAAGTGGGACTATATACTCACTTTTGTCTTGATGATATAAATAATTTGACTCGGTCTTCCGGTTGATATCACGAACCTATCCATATATAATATATCAATATGTTTTCATTTTAAACAAACGTTATATATATATACTTGTTATACTTTTAATACTTTGAATATTTCCTTAGTCCGAAGTTAGCAATCCGAGGTTAGCAATTCAATTTTTAATGGTTCATTTTTAGATGTTTAATATACCCGCAATGAATAAATACAACCCCCAACGAAATAAATAAAACTCCCGTAAAACCCCATCATAAATGTATTGGTCGAGATTAATCTTGACCCATGGTACCGGTGTTGTCAAATGACGTGTTGCGTACAATCATGGGATCTTATGATTAATCTTCTCGTGTTGCTTACGGGTGATCCTGAACCATATGAAATTGAATTATGAGTACATATATATAAAATATCATGTTATCTTAGAAGTATGTGATTTTATGTAAATTTTTCCAATGAATCCCGAAGTCATTTAAGCCTTGGATAACCAATTTTGTTTCGGTCATAGTTTCTTCGTTACAAGTCCGTTTTCGTTGATTCAACTTGCCATCTCCTTGGATCGAGTCCCTCTTTAAGACTATGAACTGTAAATACCTTAGTTTGTATTCAAAATCACACGGTATAGGTCAAACTTTAGTGAAACTTATGAAGTTAATCATTTTCGTTACAACAAAATCATTTAATGACCATTTTTCTAAAAATACTTATACTTTGAAAAACCAAGTTTTACCTTGTTAAATTAGCATATACATAAGTTATATTACAGGTCTTGAAGTATTTTAAAAGTTAAGTTAGAAGGATCTATTTAGTTTGCAAACAAGTTTGAAAACATTCAAACTATGTTCTTGTTGTTAAACTTGTATACCACAAAATATGATAGCTATATATATATGAATCGAATAAGGTTATGAACATATATTCTACCTCAAGTTCCTTGGATGAAGTTGCAGTAAAAGAGAAGTAAGAAGCTAGAATCAAAAGGGTGATAGAAGTGGATGAAAGATTGGAAGTAAGTTGGTGTTCTTGGAGGGTTTTCTTGAAGTGTTTTTGTATGGTTTTCTTATGGTGTTTATGTAAGGTTTTTGAAGCTAGATTCTTCAAGGTTTCTTGCTGTATTGTTATGGAGTTCTTAGAGCTTTCAAGTAAGAGAGTTTAAGAGTAATTTGGAAGTGTAAATGGTGATCAAAATTTGGTTATGGGGGAGGGCTATAAAACGTGACCAAGGGGGAGACCAAAACAAAATTCCAAGTTGTAATTTTATGCAATTAGTCAAGCTATCCTCCAAATTCTAATTACCTAGCTCCAAGGGCAGTAACAAGGGTTGGTTAGGTGGTGATTTGATGTGTATTTACTATTAGTAAATACGTATAGAAGCTAGGTATGATACGAGTACAAATACTCTAGATATACATATAGAAATTTTGTGAAAAATGGAATGAGGATTCAAATATAGCTATCTTTTGTGAATACACTTATATGATTTTATGTATTTAAGTTCTTAAAAGTGATTAAATACATTACTTATACGATATATGTATAAACATTATAAGTCTTAAGTATTTAAGTCAAATAACGTTACATATGGTTATCGTTTTGAAAACTTAAGTTAGTAGTTTCAAAATATACACATAACTTATTGTTATTAATACAAAATGAGATATTAAAACATTCATTAATCATGTTAAATATGTATATATACATATATATACACAAACGTATAATTATCATATGTTGTATAATTCGTGATATCATTGGTCAAACTAGACGGTCAAACGTTATGTAAAACTCTTTTCGGAAACATAAATCTCGACAATTTAGATTGCTTATTATGTTGGCAAGGTTTAATTTATGTAAATATTAATCTTATAAATATAGTATGATCGAAAAAGTGCGGGTCGTTACATTACCTCCCCGTTAAATAAATTTCGTCCCGAAATTTTAAAATTGTACCTATTTTGCGTCATCGAGAAACAAGTGTGGATACTTTTGCTTCATCTGATCCTCTCGTTCCCAAGTAAACTCGGGACCTCTTCTAGCATTCCAACGAACCTTAACAATCGGTATATTGCTCTGTTTGAGCTGTTTAACTTCACGGTCCATGATTTCAATTGGTTCTTCGACGAATTGTAGTTTCTCGTCGACATGGATTTCTTCAAGAGGAATGGTGAGGTCTTCCTTTGCAAGACACTTCTTAAGGTTTGAGACGTGAAAGGTATTATGTACTCCGGCGAGTTGTTGTGGTAACTCGAGTCGATAAGCTACCGGTCCAATGCGTTCGATGATCTTAAACGGGCCTACGTACCTTGGGTTTAGTTTACCCCTTTTGCCGAAACGTATCACACCTTTCCAAGGTGACACCTTTAGCATAACCATGTCCCCGACCTGAAACTCTAATGGTTTCCTTCGGACATCGGCGTAGCTCTTTTGGCGACTACGGGCTGTTTTCAATCTCTCCTTGATTTGTACTATCTTCTCAGTCGTTTCATGTATGATCTCGGGACCAGTTAATTGTCGATCTCCTACTTCATTCCAACAGATAGGAGATCTACACTTCCTTCCGTACAATGCTTCGAATGGCGCAGCTCCAATGCTCGCATGATAACTATTATTATACGAGAATTCTGCTAACGGTAGATATTTATCCCATCCGTTTCCAAAATCGATCACACATGCCCTGAGCATGTCTTCAAGAGTCTGAATTGTTCTCTCACTCTGCCCGTCGGTCTGCGGATGATATGCGGTACTCATATCCAAACGAGTTCCTAGTGCCTCCTGTAGTGATTGCCAAAACTTTGAGGTAAATCTACTATCACGATCGGATATAATGGAAATAGGTATTCCATGCCTTGAAACAACTTCCTTTATATACAATCGTAATAGTTTCTCCATTCTATCTGTTTCCTTTATAGGCAAGAAATGTGCAGACTTGGTGAGACGATCAACAATCACCCAAATGGTGTCGTATCCCCAGGCAGTCTTTGGTAACTTCGTGATGAAATCCATGGTAATACCATCCCATTTCCATTCTGGGATTTCTGGTTGTTGAAGTAACCCTGACGGCTTTTGATGTTCTGCTTTGACTTTGGAACAAGTTAAACATTCCCCAACATATGTTGCAACGTCTGTCTTCAAATTAGGCCACCAATAATGCGTCTTAAGATCTTGGTACATCTTTCCAACTCCAGGATGTATCGAATATCTTGTCTTATGTGCCTCGTTCAATATCAACTTCCTTAATCCACCCAACTTCGGTACCCAAATACGATTTGCAAAATATCGAATTCCATCTTCCCGCATAACGAGTTGCTCTCATACTTCTTCATTATTTCATTTCCTATGTTTTCTTTAGTAAGTGCTTCTCGTTGAACTTCTTTGATTTGTGAGTTGAGATTCATGCGAATTTTTATGTTCATCGCTCGTACTCGAATTGGTTCTCGTTCCTTTCTGCTTAGAGCATCGGCCACCACGTTCGCCTTCCCGGGATGATAACGAATTTCACAATCATAGTCGTTTATTAACTCGACCCACCTACGTTGCCTCATGTTCAATTGTTTCTGATCAAAAATATGTTGAAGGCTTTTATGATCAGTAAACACAGTGAATTTAACCCCATACAAGTAGTGTCTCCACATCTTCAATGCAAACACGACTGCTCCCAATTCTAGATCATGCGTCGTATAATTCCGCTCGTGAATCTTCAATTGTCGGGATGCAAATGCAATTACTTTCTTTCGTTGCATAAGAACACAACCAAAACCTTGTCGCGAAGCGTCACAATATATTTCAAAATCATCATTCCCTTCAGGTAACGATAAAATAGGCGCTGTAGTTAACTTCTTCTTCAGTAATTGAAATGCGTTCTCCTGCTCCGAGGTCCATTCGTATTTCTTCCCTTTTTGCGTTAATGTTGTCAGCGGCTTAGCTATTCGGGAAAAATCTTGAATAAACCTTCTATAATAACCGGCTAAACCCAAAAATTGACGTATCTGCGTTGGTGTCTTAGGAGTCTCCCATTTTTCAATAGCTTCAGTTTTTGCTGGATCAACCTGAATTCCTTCGCTATTAACAACGTGACCAAGAAATTGCACTTCTTTCAACCAGAAAGCACACTTAGAAAATTTAGCATAAAGTTGTTCTTTTCTCAACAACTCCAGTATCAACCTTAAATGCTCTTCATGCTCTTGCTCACTCTTGGAATAGATAAGAATATCATCAATGAAAACGATAACAAACTTATCTAAATACGGACTACAAACTCGATTCATGAGGTCCATGAATACAGCTGGCGCATTTGTCAACCCAAACGGCATGACCAAAAATTCGTAATGACCATAACGTGTTCGAAAAGCAGTTTTCGGAATGTCCTCTTCTTTGACACGTAGTTGATGATAGCCCGATCTTAGGTCGATTTTCGAATAAACACATGATCCCTGGAGTTGATCAAATAAGTCGTCAATTCTCGGTAGTGGATACCGATTTTTGATAGTTAACTTATTTAATTCACGATAATCTATGCACATCCTAAAAGATCCATCTTTCTTCTTAACAAACAAAATTGGAGCTCCCCACGGTGAAGTACTCGGTCGTATGAATCCACGGTCCAGTAATTCTTTTAACTGACTTTGAAGTTCTTTTAACTCGGACGGTGCAAGTCTATATGGAGCACGAGCCACTGGTGCAGCTCCTGGTACTAAATCTATTTGAAATTCTACCGATCTAAATGGAGGTAATCCCGGCAACTCTTCCGGAAAAACTTCAGGAAAATCTCTTGCCACAGGCACGTCGTTGATGCCCTTTTCTTTCTTTTCGACTTTATTAACATGTGCTAAAATAGCGTAACATCCCTTTTCTAAACACTTCTTGGCTTTCAAACAACTAATGAGTTTTAGCTTTGAATTACCCTTCTCTCCATAAATCATCACTGGCATTTTATCCTTACCAGGAATACGAATTGCCTTCTTAGCACAAACAACTTCCGCTCCTATTTTGGACATCCAGTCCATGCCGACTATTACATCAAAACCTCCTAATTCTACGGGTATTAAGTCGATTTTAAACGTTTCTCCGGCTAGATTTATTTCACAATCACGACAAATTTTATCGGCTTTAATTAGCTTACCATTAGCTAACTCAATCAAGTACTTAGCATCTAGAGGTAATGATGAACAATTCAATTTAGTGTAAAAATTTATACACACGTAACTTCTATCGGCGCCAGTATCAAATAAAATAGATGCTGATAAGTTATTAATGGTAAACGTACCCGTAACAAGTTCCGGGTCTTCTCGTGCCTCTCTAGCATTAATAACAAACGCTCTTCCACGTGCAGGTCCGCCATTCTGATTCGGGCACTGGCTCTTATAATGACCTTGTTTTCCACACCCAAAACAAGTAATGTTAGCCAAAGCAGTTCTATTTGCGTTGGTGGCAGGAGTCTTGTTACCATTTGCATTCGTAACGAGAGCCTTACAATCTTCAGCAAGATGTCCCTGTCTATTGCATTTAGTGCACAACACACTACAGTAACCAAAATGATGTTTGTGACAACGGTTGCACAAAGGACTTTGTCCTTTGTAACCAAAGCCTGAACCGCTACCCGCACCTTTCGTGGTTTCTTGTTTCTTATAAGGTTGTTGTTGGTTACCTCGATCATAACCTCCATTCCACTTTTTCTTGTTCCCCAATACCTTCACCTCAGTATTGAATGCTTTCTTGTCCAAAATGACCTGATCCATTAGCTCGTTCGCCATGGTTATAGCTTCATGAATTGTCTTAGGTTTCGACGCCGTAACGTTTGCCTTGACCTTTTTGGGCAAACCACCTTTGTACATTTCAATCTTCCGTGCTTCGGTTGGAACCAATTCAGGACATAGTAAAACTAATTCCATGAATCGCTGGTTGTAGTTGGTAATTTCAGTACCAACCACCTTCAAACTTCGTAACTCATCTTCTAACTTAATAACCTCATTCCTTGGACAATACTCGGTGATTATCATTGCTTTGAATTCTTCCCATGGAGTATCATAAGCTACATCTCCTCCTACCGCCTTCACATAATTCTTCCACCATGTGAGTGCACTATCTTGTAAAGTGCACGATGCATACTTGGTCATGTCTTTTTCATCACAACCGCTGATTTTGAACACCGTCTCCATCTTTTCTATCCATCGGGTTAAACCGATAGGTCCTTCCGTTCCACTGAATGATGAAGGTTTGCAAGCTTGAAACGTCTTGTAGGAGCATCCTACACGAGGATTTGGATTAACTGCAGTAGCTCTTGCAGCTTCGACCCATAGCATTCTATCGTTGACTCGCTGGTTGATGAAGTTCTCGACTTCTTGTTCCGTCATTCGGTTCAATCGCGCCATTTCCTAATGAAAGAAAATAATTATTCACATGGATTATTATAGATGTAGTATGTATTTATAGTACATTTATAGCTTGTTAATAATATGAACCAGGTATTATTATAAAAGCCTTTTCTTCTTATTAGCGTTTTATAATTATATCTTGGGTAGTACCTACCCGTTAATGTTCATACTTAATAGCTTAGTACAGAATCAATTACTACAATCTAAATAATACTTAACCATGGAAAATTATTGCATTTCATACTTCGCTATTTTACATATGCTTATCTTACATCAAACTTTAAGCAAACCACACTAATAATATTATACAAAACATTATATGATTCCATGGCTTAATACGGCAGTGCATCGTTTGGTCTATTTTCTAGGGCGTTTAGTTCCAATGAATGGCCTAACGCTTATCCTAGCTGTCTGCCTACGTTTTGGCTGAGGAGCCGAAGAACTAGATGCGGGGATAGCACTAATAGGAATAGCGGGAATAGGGGTGGTAGTGTTGAGTGGAATTGGTGCTACGTCATTCTCACTAAGTTCGGGATTTGAATTTTCTAATTCATTCGCTTTTCGTTTCTTTCCTTGATCGAATTTTTCTTTCGTAATTTCTAGTATTTCTTCCTCGGGTTCACTTTCTTCTTCGGGTTCACTTTCCTCTTCGGGTTCACTTTCCTCCTCGGGTTCACTTTCCGATATTTCTATAGTTGGTTCATCTGGAAATTGTGAGTCTTCCCCAAAAATACCATTTTCGTCATCGGATATGTTAATGACTGAAACACAATCTGAAGATTCTGATTCGGAGTCGCTGAATGTGATAATAAGTTTCGAGCCCGACATCTATCACACAACAACTAACCCATTAGTACTTACATAATATTTACATATGAATTTTTAACCAACAGTGATAAGCAATGGTTTTTTTTTTTTTTTTTTTTTTAAAATCAAACCCGGTCAAAGTCCAGACTTACTAATGTATCCTAACGACTTATCGGTTTAAACACACTAATGCAAACCTGGTTCGCTAAGACCACCGCTCTGATACCACATGTCATAACCCGTCCTTAACCATAAGAACGCGTTAGATAACGTATGATTTCATTGCGAGGTATTGACCTCTATATGAGACATTTTTGAAAGAAAACTGCATATATTATACATTACAAACCATAACCATTATTTTTGTTACAAACTTAAGACAATAAAAAGAAGATTAACGTTTAGCGATAATCTTCGACTTACAAACTTTACAAATGATGACAACAACACGGTTTCTAGCATATTTTACAGTACAACATCTTGGATATGCAGTTTTATTTTTGACACAAACATGCGTACGCAAGATCCTGGTTAGATCCAACATGATGCAGCGGAAGCTTTAGAAATCACCTGAGAATAGACATGTTTAAAAAGGTCAACATAAAGTTGGTGAGATATAGGTTTAATGCCGGCTGCAATATATATATAGACCACAAGATTTCGTATATAATCAGTTTAATAAAAGTATTCTAAGTGGTTGAGCACTCGGTAACCATACTTAACATTTTCACGTCGCATATTCCCTTTAATATGAAATCTTACTACACCGTACCAAGTGTAGTCACAAAACGAAGTACTGTGCAACCGTTGAATACTGGTCGTCCAGTCCGGTTGGGGTTGTCAGGCCCGATAGATCTATCAACAGGATTCGCGTTTACAATACCGCTGTAAATATTAGTTACCAAGCTACAGGGAAGTATGCCAGTGGTACAACTCAACGTAGAATATATTTTTCAGTTACTTGTGTCCATATCGTAAAACATAAAATACATGTATTCTCATCCCGAAATATTTAGAGTTTAAAAGTGGGACTATATACTCACTTTTGTCTTGATGATATAAATAATTTGACTCGGTCTTCCGGTTGATATCACGAACCTATCCATATATAATATATCAATATGTTTTCATTTTAAACAAACGTTATATATATATACTTGTTATACTTTTAATACTTTGAATATTTCCTTAGTCCGAAGTTAGCAATCCGAGGTTAGCAATTCAATTTTTAATGGTTCATTTTTAGATGTTTAATATACCCGCAATGAATAAATACAACCCCCAACGAAATAAATAAAACTCCCGTAAAACCCCATCATAAATGTATTGGTCGAGATTAATCTTGACCCATGGTACCGGTGTTGTCAAATGACGTGTTGCGTACAATCATGGGATCTTATGATTAATCTTCTCGTGTTGCTTACGGGTGATCCTGAACCATATGAAATTGAATTATGAGTACATATATATAAAATATCATGTTATCTTAGAAGTATGTGATTTTATGTAAATTTTTCCAATGAATCCCGAAGTCATTTAAGCCTTGGATAACCAATTTTGTTTCGGTCATAGTTTCTTCGTTACAAGTCCGTTTTCGTTGATTCAACTTGCCATCTCCTTGGATCGAGTCCCTCTTTAAGACTATGAACTGTAAATACCTTAGTTTGTATTCAAAATCACACGGCATAGGTCAAACTTTAGTGAAACTTATGAAGTTAATCATTTTCGTTACAACAAAATCATTTAATGACCATTTTTCTAAAAATACTTATACTTTGAAAAACCAAGTTTTACCTTGTTAAATTAGCATATACATAAGTTATATTACAGGTCTTGAAGTATTTTAAAAGTTAAGTTAGAAGGATCTATTTAGTTTGCAAACAAGTTTGAAAACATTCAAACTATGTTCTTGTTGTTAAACTTGTATACCACAAAATATGATAGCTATATATATATGAATCGAATAAGGTTATGAACATATATTCTACCTCAAGTTCCTTGGATGAAGTTGCTGTAAAAGAGAAGTAAGAAGCTAGAATCAAAAGGGTGATAGAAGTGGATGAAAGATTGGAAGTAAGTTGGTGTTCTTGGAGGGTTTTCTTGAAGTGTTTTTGTATGGTTTTCTTATGGTGTTTATGTAAGGTTTTTGAAGCTAGATTCTTCAAGGTTTCTTGCTGTATTGTTATGGAGTTCTTAGAGCTTTCAAGTAAGAGAGTTTAAGAGTAATTTGGAAGTGTAAATGGTGATCAAAATTTGGTTATGGGGGAGGGCTATAAAACGTGACCAAGGGGGAGACCAAAACAAAATTCCAAGTTGTAATTTTATGCAATTAGTCAAGCTATCCTCCAAATTCAAATTACCTAGCTCCAAGGGCAGTAACAAGGGTTGGTTAGGTGGTGATTTGATGTGTATTTACTATTAGTAAATACGTATAGAAGCTAGGTATGATACGAGTACAAATACTCTAGATATACATATAGAAATTTTGTGAAAAATGGAATGAGGATTCAAATATAGCTATCTTTTGTGAATACACTTATATGATTTTATGTATTTAAGTTCTTAAAAGTGATTAAATACATTACTTATACGATATATGTATAAACATTATAAGTCTTAAGTATTTAAGTCAAATAACGTTACATATGGTTATCGTTTTGAAAACTTAAGTTAGTAGTTTCAAAATATACACATAACTTATTGTTATTAATACAAAATGAGATATTAAAACATTCATTAATCATGTTAAATATGTATATATACATATATATACACAAACGTATAATTATCATATGTTGTATAATTCGTGATATCATTGGTCAAACTAGACGGTCAAACGTTATGTAAAACTCTTTTCGGAAACATAAATCTCGACAATTTAGATTGCTTATTATGTTGGCAAGGTTTAATTTATGTAAATATTAATCTTATAAATATAGTATGATCGAAAAAGTGCGGGTCGTTACACCGAATATTAAGATGCTTCTCCGATCCTTTGGGTATTTCATCCTTTAAATTTCCCTCTTTTAAAACTCCTTGTTGCGCCTCCTTTATTTGAGTAGTAATGTTATTATGAATCATTATATTCATAGATTTTACTCGAATGGGTTCTCTGTCCTTCCTGCTCAAGGCATCGGCTACCACATTTGCCTTCCCCGGGTGGTAACGAATCTTAAAGTCGTAATCATTCAATAATTCAATCCACCTACGCTGCCTCATATTCAGTTGTTTCTGATTAAATATGTGTTGAAGACTTTTGTGGTCGGTATATATAATACTTTTGACCCCATATAAGTAGTGCCTCCAAGTCTTTAATGCAAAAACAACCGCGCCTAATTCCAAATCATGCGTCGTATAATTTTGTTCGTGAATCTTCAATTGTCTAGACGCATAAGTAATCACCTTTGTTCGTTGCATTAATACACAAACGAGACCTAGCTTTGATGCGTCACAATAAATCACAAAATCATCATTCCCTTCAGGCAATGTCAATATAGGTGCCGTAGTTAGCTTTTTCTGCAATAACTGGAACGCTTTCTCTTGTTCATCCTTCCATTCAAATTTCTTCCCTTTATGCGTTAATGCAGTCAAGGGTTTTGCTATTCTGGAAAAGTCATGGATGAACCTTCTGTAGTAACCAGCTAGTCCTAAAAACTGGCGTATGTGTTTCGGAGTTTTTGGGGTTTTCCACTTTTCAACAGTTTCTATCTTTGCCGGATCCACCTTAATACCTTCTTTGTTCACTATGTGACCGAGGTATTGAACTTCTTCCAACCAAAATGCACACTTTGAAAACTTAGCGTAAAATTCTTCCTTCCTTAATACTTCTAACACCTTTCTCAAATGTTCACCGTGTTCTTGGTCATTCTCTGAGTAAATAAGTATGTCATCAATGAAAACAATGACAAACTTGTCAAGGTATGGTCCACACACTCGGTTCATAAGGTCCATGAACACAGCTGGTGCATTAGTTAAACCAAACGGCATGACCATAAACTCGTAATGACCGTAACGTGTTCTGAAAGCAGTCTTTGGAATATCATCTTCTTTCACCCGCATTTGATGATATCCAGAACGTAAGTCCATCTTTGAATAAACAGACGAGCCTTATAGTTGATCAAATAAGTCGTCGATTCTCGGTAGTGGGTAGCGGTTCTTGATGGTAAGTTTGTTCAACTCTCGGTAGTCGATACACAACCTGAATGTACCATCTTTCTTCTTGACAAACAAAATAGGAGCTCCCCACGGTGATGTGCTTGGTCGAATGAAACCACGCTCTAAAAGTTCTTGTAATTGGCTTTGCAGTTCTTTCATCTCGCTGGGTGCGAGTCTGTAAGGAGCACGAGCTATTGGTGCATCTCCTGGTACAAGATCTATTTGAAATTCAACGGATCGATGTGGGGGTAATCCCGGTAATTCTTTCGGAAATATATCGGGAAATTCTTTTGCGACGGGAACATCATTGATGCTCTTTTCTTCAGTTTGTACTTTCTCGACGTGTGCTAGAACAGCATAGCAACCTTTTCTTATTAGTTTTTGTGCCTTCAAATTACTAATAAGATGTAGCTTCGTGTTGCCCTTTTCTCCGTACACCATTAAGGGTTTTCCTTTTTCTCGTATAATGCGAATTGCATTTTTGTAACAAACGATCTCTGCTTTCACTTCTTTCAACCAGTCCATACCGATTATCACATCAAAACTCCCTAACTCTACTGGTATCAAGTCAATCATAAATGTTTCGCTACCCAGTTTAATTTCCCGATTCCGACATATATTATCTGCTGAAATTAATTTACCATTTGCTAATTCGAGTAAAAATTTACTATCCAACGGCATCAATGGATAACTTAATTTAGCACAAAAATCTCTACTCATATAGCTTCTATCCGCACCCGAATCAAATAAAACGTAAGCAGATTTATTGTCAATAAAAAATGTACCCGTAACAAGCTCCGGGTCTTCCTGTGCCTCTGCCGCATTAATATTGAAAACTCTTTCGTGGCCTTCCCATTCGTGTTCTCCTGGTTCGGGCAATTTCTAATAATGTGGCCCGGTTTTTCACATTTATAACAAACTACATTGGCATAACTTGCTCCGACACTACTTGCTCTACCATTACTCGTTCCGACACCATTTGTTCCTTTCGTTCTGTTAACCCCTGGTCCATAGACCTCACACTTCGCCGCGCTATGACCATTTCTTTTACACTTGTTGCAAAATTTGGTGCAGAATCCCGAGTGATACTTTTCACACCTTTGGCATAGCTGCTTCTGATTGTTGTTGTTGTTGCGGTTATTATTGTTGTTGGGATGATTATTGTAGTTGCTGTTGTTGTTGTTGTGGTTGTTGTTGGTGTTGTTGGGCCGTTTGTTGTAGTTGCGATTGATGTTGCGATTGTTGGGATAGTTGTTGCGATTATTGTTGTAATTGCTGTTGTTGTTGTATTGGTGATTCTTATCACCGTTTTCCTCCCACTTTCTTTTGACTTGCTTCACATTGGCCTCTTCAGCAGTCTGTTCTTTAATTCTTTATTCAATCTAGTTCACTAGTTTGTGAGCCATTCTACATGCCTGTTGTATGGAGGCGGGCTCATGTGAACTTATATCTTCTTGGATTCTTTCCGGTAATCCTTTCACAAACGCGTCGATCTTCTCTTCCTCATCTTCGAACGCTCCCGGACACAATAGGCATAATTCTGTGAATCGTCTTTCGTATGTGGTAATATCAAATCCTTGGGTTCGTAACCCTCTAAGTTCTGTCTTGAGCTTATTGACCTCGGTTCTGGGACGGTACTTCGCGTTCATCAAGTGCTTGAATGCTGACCACGGTAGTGCATAAGCATCATCTTGTCCCACTTGCTCTAGATAGGTATTCCACCATGTTAATGCAGAACCTGTGAAGGTATGCGTAGCGTACTTCACTTTGTCCTCTTCAGTACACTTACTTATGGCAAACACCGATTCAACCTTCTTGGTCCACCGTTTCAATCCGATCGGTCCTTCGGTTCCATCAAATTCCAAAGGTTTGCAGGCAGTGAATTCTTTGTAGGTGCATCCTACACGATTTCCTGTACTGCTGGATCCAAGGTTATTGTTGGTATGTAACGCAGCCTGTACTGCGGCTATGTTTGAAGCAAGAAAGGAACGAAATTCCTCTTCACTCATATTCAAGGTGTGTCAAGTAGTCGGTGCCATTTCCTTCAAAATAGTCAAATGAAACGAGTTAATCATATAGAATATCAAGAGTAGTCAATAGTGTTTCGTAGCATAATATGAACTTATTTATAAAAGCTCTTTCTTCAAATTAGCGTTTTATACTCTTTAATTCGGGTAGTACCTACCCGTTAAGTTCATACTTAGTAGCTAACATACCATTTCAACTACTACAATTCTATATGAAAAACTAATCATAAAAAAATATATCATATTCAAACCTTTATACAATAACTTGCAAACTTACAATACCGCTTTTTTTTTTTTTTAACATATAGCATGAAATATAGCACATAAAACTTTGATACAAGTAGTTGCGAAGATAATTCTAGTTAATAAATAAGGCGTTCAGCAAAGGCAATAAATGTAGTGACCCGAACTTTTTCATGTTTATATATATTAATTGAGATTGATATTTACATGATTAAATGTTTCCAACATTTTAAGCAATCAAACTTGTTAAGACTTGATTAATTGAAATAGGTTTCATATAGACAATTGACCACCCAAGTTGACCGGTGATTCACGAACGTTAAAACTTGTAAAAACTATATGATGACATATATATGGTTATATATATAGTTAACATGATATTATGATAAGTAAACATATCATTAATTATATTAACAATGAACTACATATGTAAAAACAAGACTACTAACTTAATGATTTTGAAACGAGACATATATGTAACGATTATCGTTGTAACGACATTTAATGTATATATATCATATTAAGAGATATTCGTACATCATAATATCATGATAATATAATAATTTAAAATCTCTTTTGATATTATAAACATTGGGTTAACAACATTTAACAAGATCGTTAACCTAAAGGTTTCAAAACAACATTTACATGTAACGACTAACGATGACTTAACGACTCAGTTAAAATGTATATACATGTAGTGTTTTAATATGTATTTATACACTTTTGAGAGACTTCAATACACTTATCAAAATACTTCTACTTAACAAAAATGCTTACAATTACATCCTCGTTCAGTTTCATCAACAATTCTACTCGTATGCACCCGTATTCGTACTCGTACAATACACAGCTTTTAGATGTATGTACTATTGGTATATACACTCCAATGATCAGCTCTTAGCAGCCCATGTGAGTCACCTAACACATGTGGGAACCATCATTTGGCAACTAGCATGAAATATCTCATAAAATTACAAAAATATGAGTAATCATTCATGACTTATTTACATGAAAACAAAATTACATATCCTTTATATCTAATCCATACACCAACGACCAAAAACACCTACAAACACTTTCATTCTTCAATTTTCTTCATCTAATTGATCTCTCTCAAGTTCTATCTTCAAGTTCTAAGTGTTCTTCATAAATTCCAAAAGTTCTAGTTTCATAAAATCAAGAATACTTTCAAGTTTGCTAGCTCACTTCCAATCTTGTAAGGTGATCATCCAACCTCAAGAAATCTTTGTTTCTTACAGTAGGTTATCATTCTAATACAAGGTAATAATCATATTCAAACTTTGGTTCAATTTCTATAACTATAACAATCTTATTTCAAGTGATGATCTTACTTGAACTTGTTTTCGTGTCATGATTCTGCTTCAAGAACTTCGAGCCATCCAAGGATCCATTGAAGCTAGATCCATTTTTCTCTTTTCCAGTAGGTTTATCCAAGGAAATTAAGGTAGTAATGATGTTCATAACATCATTCGATTCATACATATAAAGCTATCTTATTCGAAGGTTTAAACTTGTAATCACTAGAACATAGTTTAGTTAATTCTAAACTTGTTCGCAAACAAAAGTTAATCCTTCTAACTTGACTTTTAAAATCAACTAAACACATGTTCTATATCTATATGATATGCTAACTTAATGATTTAAAACCTGGAAACACGAAAAACACCGTAAAACCGGATTTACGCCGTCGTAGTAACACCGCGGGCTGTTTTGGGTTAGTTAATTAAAAACTATGATAAACTTTGATTTAAAAGTTGTTATTCTGAGAAAATGATTTTTATTATGAACATGAAACTATATCCAAAAATTATGGTTAAACTCAAAGTGGAAGTATGTTTTCTAAAATGGTCATCTAGACGTCGTTCTTTCGACTGAAATGACTACCTTTACAAAAATGACTTGTAACTTATATTTCCGACTATAAACCTATACTTTTTCTATTTAGATTCATAAAATAGAGTTCAATATGAAACCATAGCAATTTGATTCACTCAAAACGGATTTAAAATGAAGAAGTTATGAGTAAAACAAGATTGGATAATTTTTCTCATTTTAGCTACGTGAAAATTGGTAACAAATATATTCTAACCATAACTTAATCAACTTGTATTGTATATTATGTAATCTTGAGATACCATAGACACGTATACAATGTTTCGACCTATCATGTCGACACATCTATATATATTTCGGAACAACCATAGACACTCTATATGTGAATGTTGGAGTTAGCTATACAGGGTTGAGGTTGATTCCAAAATATGTATAGTTTGAGTTGTGATCAATACTGAGATACGTATACACTGGGTCGTGGATTGATTCAAAATAATATTTATCGATTTATTTCTGTATATCTAACTGTGGACAACTAGTTATAGGTTACTAACGAGGACAGCTGACTTAATAAACTTAAAACATCAAAATATATTAAAAGTGTTGTAAATATATTTTGAACATACTTTGATATATATGTATATATTGTTATAGGTTCGTGAATCAACCAGTGGCCAAGTCTTACTTCCCGACGAAGTAAAAATCTGTGAAAGTGAGTTATAGTCCCACTTTTAAAATTTAATATTTTTGGGATGAGAATACATGCAGGTTTTATAAATGATTTACAAAATAGACACAAGTACGTGAAACTACATTCTATGGTTGAATTATCGAAATCGAATATGCCCCTTTTTATTAAGTCTGGTAATCTAAGAATTAGGGAACAGACACCCTAATTGACGCGAATCCTAAAGATAGATCTATTGGGCCTAACAAACCCCATCCAAAGTACCGGATGCTTTAGTACTTCGAAATTTATATCATATCCGAAGGGTGTCCGGGAATGATGGGGATATTCTTATATATGCATCTTGTTATTGTCGGTTACCAGGTGTTCACCATATGAATGATTTTTATCTCTATGTATGGGATGTGTATTGAAATATGAAATCTTGTGGTCTATTGTTACGATTTGATATATATAGGTTAAACCTATAACTCACCAACATTCTTGTTGACGTTTAAAGCATGTTTATTTCTCAGGTGAATATTAAGAGCTTCCGCTGTTGCATACTAAAATAAGGACAAGATTTGGAGTCCATGTTTGTATGATATTGTGTAAAAACTGCATTCAAGAAACTGATTTCGATGTAACATATTTGTATTGTAAACCATTATGTAATGGTCGTGTGTAAACAGGATATTTTAGATTATCATTATTTGATAATCTACGTAAAGCTTTTTAAACCTTTATTTATGAAATAAAGGTTATGGTTTGTTTTAAAAATGAATGCAGTCTTTGAAAAACGTCTCATATAGAGGTCAAAACCTCGCAACGAAATCAATTAATATGGAACGTTTTTAATCAATAAGAAAGGGACATTTCAGTTGGTATCCGAGCGTTGGTCTTAGAGAACCAGAATTTTGCATTAGTGTGTCTTATCGAGTTTGTTAGGATGCATTAGTGAGTCTGGACTTCGACCGTGTTTACTTGAAAATGATTGCTTAACAAATTTTGTTGGAAACTATATATTTTTAACATGTGAATATTATGTGATATATTAATCTTTTAACGCGTTTGATATTATGTGATAGATGTCTACCTCTAGAACAAGTCCCATTGACTCACCTAATAATAATGAAGAGTCAAATGTAAATTGGAATGATTCGTGGACTGATTCACAAGTTCCCGAAGAGGAATCGGAAGAAGAGTCGGAACCGGAAGAAGAATCGGAACCGGAAGAAGAATCGGAATCGGATGAAGAAATTGAACCGGTGGGGGAAATAATAAAATGGTTAAGTAAAAGAAAATCCTCAACCAACCGACCAAGGTTAATTATGGTCAATGGTGTTTCCGCCAAGGAAGCAAAATATTGGGAGGATTACCAATTCTCCGATGAATCGGATTCCGACGAGAATTCCGATGATGTTATAGAAATTACCCCAACTGAATTTAAAAAGGCAAAAGAAAATAATAAGGGAAAGGACATAAAAATAGAGAAATCTAATTCCAACCCCGATGAACTTTATATGTATCGTCAACCCCCGAAGTCCTTAAGTTGTAACAATGACCCGGGAACCTCTAAACCACCAGGTTTTTCTAAACCAATGTGGAAAATTACGGCTCGTATTAGGGGAACATCATATATCCCTAGAAACTTGGCAAAACGAACCAAAACCGAAGAAGAAGAAACAAGCGAGTCGGAATAAGATAGTTGTATTCATGTGGTGTAATATATGTAATATAGTGTGCTTATGCTTTATGATATATGTAAAAATTGCTTGTATTAATAAGTATTTTTTTATGAATCTAACTCTTGTCTATTTTACAGTATAAAAACACAAAATGGATAGACAACCCAATATTTTAAGAGACCTACCCGGAGACATGATTGATGAAATCTTGTCTAGAGTCGGTCAGAATTCTTCGGCACAACTATTTAAGGCGAGATCAGTTTGTAAGACATTCGAAGAACGTTCCAAGAATGTCTTGGTTTATAAGAGACTTTCGTTTGAAAGATGGGGGATATCACATTGGGAAACCCATAAGTTACGATGTGTTTACTTTGACGCATATATTGCAGGGAACCCAAATGCTATTTTACGCAACGGGTTAAGAAATTATTTTGACTCAATATATCCGAATATTGGACTTCGTGATTTAGAAAAAGTGGCTAACAAGCAACATAAAGAAGCATGTTATGCTTACGGATTAGTAATGTTCGCTTCTCACCAAAGTGAGAACAAGAACATCGGGCTACAACTATTAAACAAAATGTTCCTACAAGTGACGGAGTCGGTAATTGGGGTAAGAAATGAGGTTTTTAGGTTATTACGAGACTGTTGGTCATTACGTAACCCTCGTCCCTTTGACGACGTTACAACACGCTGTCTTATCAACGGCCATAATGGTTATGTTCCACAAGACCAAGGATGGGAAGTAGTCCTAGTAAAACCAGAATGCATGACTTGTTTCTGGACGTATGAATTACGTGTCTTTATTGCCTTTGCTGAACGACTTGTGTACTAGCTAGAATTATCTTCACAACTATCTTGTATCAAAGTTATTGTGTGCTATATTTCATGCTTTATGTAAAATAAGCGGTATTGTAAGTTTGTAAAATATTGTATAAAAGTTTGAACGCGAAATATTATTATAATCAGTTTTTCATATAGAATTGTAGTAGTTGAATTGTATATTAGCTACTAAGTATGAACTTAACGGGTAGGTACTACCCGAATTTAAACTTATAAAACGCTAATATGAAGAAAAAGCTTTTATAAATGAGTTCATATTATGCTACGAAATACTATTAACTACTCTTAATATTCTGTATGATTAACTTGTTCCATTTGACTATTTTGAAGGAAATGGCACCGACTACTCGACACACCGTGAATATGAATGAAGAGGAATTCCGTACTTTTCTAGCTTCAAACATAGCCGCAGTACAGGCTGCGCTACATACCAACAATAACCTTGGATCTAGCAGTACAGGAAATCGTGTAGGATGCACCTACAAAGAATTCACTGCCTGCAAACCTTTGGAATTTGATGGAACCGAAGGACCAATCGGATTGAAACGGTGGACCGAGAAGGTCGAATCGGTGTTTGCCATAAGTAAGTGTACTGAAGAGGACAAAGTGAAGTACGCTACGCATACCTTCACAGGTTCTGCATTAACATGGTGGAATACCTATCTAGAGCAAGTGGGACAAGACGATGCGTACGCACTACCGTGGTCAGCACTCAAGCACTTGATGAACGAGAAGTACCGTCCCAGAACCGAGGTCAATAAGCTCAAGACAGAACTAAGAGGGTTACGAACCCAAGGATTTGATATTACCACGTATGAAAGACGATTCACAGAATTGTGCCTATTGTGTCCGGGAGCATTCGAAGATGAGGAAGAGAAGATCGACGCGTTTGTGAAAGGATTACCGGAAAGAATCCAAGAAGATATAAGTTCACACGAGCCCGCCTCTATACAACAGGCATGTAGAATGGCTCACAAACTAGTGAACCAGATTGAAGAAAGAATTAAAGAACAGACTGCTGAAGAGGCCAATGTGAAGCAAGTCAAAAGAAAGTGGGAGGAAAACGGTGATAAGAATCACCAATACAACAACAGCAGCAATTACAACAATAATCGCAACAATTATCCCAACAATCGCAACATCAATCGCAACAACAACAAACGGCCCAACAACAACAACAACAACAACAGCAACAGCAACTACAACAATCATCCCAACAACAATAATAACCGCAACAACAATAACAATCAGAAGCAGCTATGCCAAAGGTGTGAAAAGTATCACTCGGGGTTCTGCACCAAATTTTGCAACAAGTGTAAAAGAAATGGTCATAGCGCGACGAAGTGTGAGGTCTACGGACCAGGGGTTAATAGAACGAAAGGAACAAATGGTGTCGGAACGAGTAATGGCGGAGCAAGTAGTGTCGGAGCAAGCTATGCCAATGTAGTTTGTTATAAATGTGGAAAACCGGGCCACATTATTAGAAATTGCCCGAACCAGGAGAACACGAATGGACAAGGCCGTGGAAGAGTTTTCAATATTAATGCGGCAGAGGCACAGGAAGACCCGGAGCTTGTTACGGGTACGTTTCTTATTGACAATAAATCTGCTTACGTTTTATTTGATTCGGGTGCGGATAGAAGCTATATGAGTAGAGATTTTTGTGCTAAATTAAGTTGTCCATTGACGCCTTTGGATAGTAAATTTTTACTCGAATTAGCAAATGGTAAATTAATTTCAGCAGATAATATATGTCGGAATCGAGAAATTAAACTGGTTAGCGAAACATTTAAGATTGATTTGATACCAGTAGAGTTAGGGAGTTTTGATGTGATAATCGGTATGGACTGGTAGAAAGAAGTGAAAGCAGAGATCGTTTGTTACAAAAATGCAATTCGCATTATACGAGAAAAAGGAAAACCCTTAATGGTGTACGGAGAAAAGGGCAACACGAAGCTACATCTTATTAGTAATTTGAAGGCACAAAAACTAATAAGAAAAGGTTGCTATGCTGTTCTAGCACACGTCGAGAAAGTACAAACTGAAGAAAAGAGCATCAATGATGTTCCCATTGCAAAAGAATTTCCCGATGTATTTCCGAAAGAATTACCGGGATTACCCCCACATCGATCCGTTGAATTTCAAATAGATCTTGTACCAGGAGCTGCACCAATAGCTCGTGCTCCTTACAGACTCGCACCCAGCGAGATGAAAGAACTGCAAAGCCAATTACAAGAACTTTTAGAGCGTGGTTTCATTCGACCAAGCACATCACCGTGGGGAGCTCCTGTTTTGTTTGTCAAGAAGAAAGATGGTACATTCAGGTTGTGTATCGACTACCGAGAGTTGAACAAACTTACCATCAAGAACCGCTACCCACTACTGAGAATCGACGACTTATTTGATCAACTACAAGGCTCGTCTGTTTATTCAAAGATTGACTTACGTTCCGGGTATCATCAAATGCGGGTGAAAGAAGATGATATTCCAAAGACTGCTTTCAGAACACGTTACGGTCATTACGAGTTTATGGTCATGCCGTTTGGTTTAACTAATGCACCAGCTGTGTTCATGGACCTTATGAACCGAGTGTGTGGACCATACCTTGACAAGTTTGTCATTGTTTTCATTGATGACATACTTATTTACTCAAAGAATGACCAAGAACACGGTGAACATTTGAGAAAGGTGTTAGAAGTATTGAGGAAGGAAGAATTGTACGCTAAGTTTTCAAAGTGTGCATTTTGGTTGGAAGAAGTTCAATTCCTCGGTCACATAGTGAACAAAGAAGGTATTAAGGTGGATCCGGCAAAGATAGAAACTGTTGAAAAGTGGGAAACCCCGAAAACTCCGAAACACATACGCCAGTTTTTAGGACTAGCTGGTTACTACAGAAGGTTCATCCAAGACTTTTCCAGAATAGCAAAACCCTTGACTGCATTAACGCATAAAGGGAAGAAATTTGAATGGAATGATGAACAAGAGAAAGCGTTTCAGTTATTGAAGAAAAAGCTAACTACGGCACCTATATTGTCATTGCCTGAAGGGAATGATGATTTTGTGATTTATTGTGATGCATCAAAGCAAGGTCTCGGTTGTGTATTAATGCAACGAACGAAGGTGATTGCTTATGGGTCTAGACAATTGAAGATTCACGAACAAAATTATACGACGCATGATTTGGAATTAGGCGCAGTTGTTTTTGCATTAAAGACTTGGAGGCACTACTTATATGGGGTCAAAAGTATTATATATACCGACCACAAAAGTCTTCAACACATATTTAATCAGAAACAACTGAATATGAGGCAGCGTAGGTGGATTGAATTATTGAATGATTACGACTTTGAGATTCGTTACCACCCGGGGAAGGCAAATGTGGTAGCCGATGCCTTGAGCAGGAAGGACAGAGAACCCATTCGAGTAAAATCTATGAATATAATGATTCATAATAACATTACTACTCAAATAAAGGAGGCGCAACAAGGAGTTTTAAAAGAGGGAAATTTAAAGGATGAAATACCCAAAGGATCGGAGAAGCATCTTAATATTCGGGAAGACGGAACCCGGTATAGGGCTGAAAGGATTTGGGTACCAAAATTTGGAGATATGAGAGAAATGGTACTTAGAGAAGCTCATAAAACCAGATACTCAATACATCCTGGAACGGGGAAGATGTACAAGGATCTCAAGAAACATTTTTGGTGGCCGGGTATGAAAGCCGATGTTGCTAAATACGTAGGAGAATGTTTGACGTGTTCTAAGGTCAAAGCTGAGCATCAGAAACCATCAGGTCTACTTCAACAACCCGAAATCCCGGAATGGAAATGGGAAAACATTACCATGGATTTCATCACTAAATTGCCAAGGACTGCAAGTGGTTTTGATACTATTTGGATAATAGTTGATCGTCTCACCAAATCAGCACACTTCCTACCAATAAGAGAAGATGACAAGATGGAAAAGTTAGCACGACTGTATTTGAAGAAAGTCGTCTCCAGACATGGAATACCAATCTCTATTATCTCTGATAGGGATGGCAGATTTATTTCAAGATTCTGGCAGACATTACAGCAAGCATTAGGAACTCGTCTAGACATGAGTACTGCCTATCATCCACAAACTGATGGGCAGAGCGAAAGGATGATACAAACGCTTGAAGACATGCTACGAGCATGTGTTATTGATTTCGGAAACAGTTGGGATCGACATCTACCGTTAGCAGAATTTTCCTACAACAACAGCTACCATTCAAGCATTGAGATGGCGCCGTTTGAAGCACTCTATGGTAGAAAGTGCAGGTCTCCGATTTGTTGGAGTGAAGTGGGGGATAGACAGATTACGGGTCCGGAGATTATACAAGAAACTACCGAGAAGATCATCCAAATTCAACAACGGTTGAAAACCGCCCAAAGTCGACAAAAGAGCTACGCTGACATTAAAAGAAAAGATATAGAATTTGAAATTGGAGAGATGGTCATGCTTAAAGTTGCACCTTGGAAAGGCGTTGTTCGATTTGGTAAACGAGGGAAATTAAATCCAAGGTATATTGGTCCATTCAAGATTATTGATCGTGTCGGACCAGTAGCTTACCGACTTGATTTACCTCAACAACTCGCGGCTGTACATAACACTTTCCACGTCTCGAATTTGAAGAAATGTTTTGCTAAAGAAGATCTCACTATTCCGTTAGATGAAATCCAAATCAACAAAAAACTTCAATTCATCGAAGAACCCGTCGAAATAATGGATCGTGAGGTTAAAAGACTTAAGCAAAACAAGATACCAATTGTTAAGGTTCAATGGAATGCTCGTAGAGGACCCGAGTTCACCTGGGAGCGTGAAGATCAGATGAAGAAGAAATACCCGCATCTATTTCCAGAAGATTCGTCAACACCTTCAACAGCTTAAAATTTCGGGACGAAATTTATTTAACGGGTAGGTACTGTAGTGACCCGAACTTTTTCATGTTTATATATATTAATTGAGATTGATATTTACATGATTAAATGTTTCCAACATTTTAAGCAATCAAACTTGTTAAGACTTGATTAATTGAAATAGGTTTCATATAGACAATTGACCACCCAAGTTGACCGGTGATTCACGAACGTTAAAACTTGTAAAAACTATATGATGACATATATATGGTTATATATATAGTTAACATGATATTATGATAAGTAAACATATCATTAATTATATTAACAATGAACTACATATGTAAAAACAAGACTACTAACTTAATGATTTTGAAACGAGACATATATGTAACGATTATCGTTGTAACGACATTTAATGTATATATATCATATTAAGAGATATTCGTACATCATAATATCATGATAATATAATAATTTAAAATCTCTTTTGATATTATAAACATTGGGTTAACAACATTTAACAAGATCGTTAACCTAAAGGTTTCAAAACAACATTTACATGTAACGACTAACGATGACTTAACGACTCAGTTAAAATGTATATACATGTAGTGTTTTAATATGTATTTATACACTTTTGAGAGACTTCAATACACTTATCAAAATACTTCTACTTAACAAAAATGCTTACAATTACATCCTCGTTCAGTTTCATCAACAATTCTACTCGTATGCACCCGTATTCGTACTCGTACAATACACAGCTTTTAGATGTATGTACTATTGGTATATACACTCCAATGATCAGCTCTTAGCAGCCCATGTGAGTCACCTAACACATGTGGGAACCATCATTTGGCAACTAGCATGAAATATCTCATAAAATTACAAAAATATGAGTAATCATTCATGACTTATTTACATGAAAACAAAATTACATATCCTTTATATCTAATCCATACACCAACGACCAAAAACACCTATAAACACTTTCATTCTTCAATTTTCTTCATCTAATTGATCTCTCTCAAGTTCTATCTTCAAGTTCTAAGTGTTCTTCATAAATTCCAAAAGTTCTAGTTTCATAAAATCAAGAATACTTTCAAGTTTGCTAGCTCACTTCCAATCTTGTAAGGTGATCATCCAACCTCAAGAAATCTTTGTTTCTTACAGTAGGTTATCATTCTAATACAAGGTAATAATCATATTCAAACTTTGGTTCAATTTCTATAACTATAACAATCTTATTTCAAGTGATGATCTTACTTGAACTTGTTTTCGTGTCATGATTCTGCTTCAAGAACTTCGAGCCATCCAAGGATCCATTGAAGCTAGATCCATTTTTCTATTTTCCAGTAGGTTTATCCAAGGAAATTAAGGTAGTAATGATGTTCATAACATCATTCGATTCATACATATAAAGCTATCTTATTCGAAGGTTTAAACTTGTAATCACTAGAACATAGTTTAGTTAATTCTAAACTTGTTCGCAAACAAAAGTTAATCCTTCTAACTTGACTTTTAAAATCAACTAAACACATGTTCTATATCTATATGATATGCTAACTTAATGATTTAAAACCTGGAAACACGAAAAACACCGTAAAACCGGATTTACGCCGTCGTAGTAACACCGCGGGCTGTTTTGGGTTAGTTAATTAAAAACTATGATAAACTTTGATTTAAAAGTTGTTATTCTGAGAAAATGATTTTTATTATGAACATGAAACTATATCCAAAAATTATTGTTAAACTCAAAGTGGAAGTATGTTTTCTAAAATGGTCATCTAGACGTCGTTCTTTCGACTGAAATGACTACCTTTACAAAAACGACTTGTAACTTATATTTCCGACTATAAACCTATACTTTTTCTATTTAGATTCATAAAATAGAGTTCAATATGAAACCATAGCAATTTGATTCACTCAAAACGGATTTAAAATGAAGAAGTTATGGGTAAAACAAGATTGGATAATTTTTCTCATTTTAGCTACGTGAAAATTGGTAACAAATATATTCCAACCATAACTTAATCAACTTGTATTGTATATTATGTAATCTTGAGATACCATAGACACGTATACAATGTTTCGACCTATCATGTCGACACATCTATATATATTTCGGAACAACCATAGACACTCTATATGTGAATGTTGGAGTTAGCTATACAGGGTTGAGGTTGATTCCAAAATATGTATAGTTTGAGTTGTGATCAATACTGAGATACGTATACACTGGGTCGTGGATTGATTCAAAATAATATTTATCGATTTATTTCTGTATATCTAACTGTGGACAACTAGTTATAGGTTACTAACGAGGACAGCTGACTTAATAAACTTAAAACATCAAAATATATTAAAAGTGTTGTAAATATATTTTGAACATACTTTGATATATATGTATATATTGTTATAGGTTCGTGAATCAACCAGTGGCCAAGTCTTACTTCCCGACGAAGTAAAAATCTGTGAAAGTGAGTTATAGTCCCACTTTTAAAATTTAATATTTTTGGGATGAGAATACATGCAGGTTTTATAAATGATTTACAAAATAGACACAAGTACGTGAAACTACATTCTATGGTTGAATTATCGAAATCGAATATGCCCCTTTTTATTAAGTCTGGTAATCTAAGAATTAGGGAACAGACACCCTAATTGACGCGAATCCTAAAGATAGATCTATTGGGCCTAACAAACCCCATCCAAAGTACCGGATGCTTTAGTACTTCAAAATTTATATCATATCCGAAGGGTGTCCCGGAATGATGGGGATATTCTTATATATGCATCTTGTTATTGTCGGTTACCAGGTGTTCACCATATGAATGATTTTTATCTCTATGTATGGGATGTGTATTGAAATATGAAATCTTGTGGTCTATTGTTACGATTTGATATATATAGGTTAAACCTATAACTCACCAACATTCTTGTTGACGTTTAAAGCATGTTTATTCTCAGGTGAATATTAAGAGCTTCCGCTGTTGCATACTAAAATAAGGACAAGATTTGGAGTCCATGTTTGTATGATATTGTGTAAAAACTTCATTCAAGAAACTGATTTCGATGTAACATATTTGTATTGTAAACCATTATGTAATGGTCGTGTGTAAACAGGATATTTTAGATTATCATTATTTGATAATCTACGTAAAGCTTTTTAAACCTTTATTTATGAAATAAAGGTTATGGTTTGTTTTAAAAATGAATGCAGTCTTTGAAAAACGTCTCATATAGAGGTCAAAACCTCGCAACGAAATCAATTAATATGGAACGTTTTTAATCAATAAGAACGGGACATTTCAATAAAGACACGTAATTTATACGTCCAGAAACAAGTCATACATTCTGGTTTTACTAATACCACTTCTCATCCTTGGTTTTGTGGAACATAACCGTTGTGACCGATAGTAAGACAATGTGTTGTAACGTCGTCAAAAGGATGAAGGTTACCTAATGACCAACAGTCTCGTAATAACCTAAAAACCTCATTTCTTACCCCAATTACCGACTCCGTCACTTTTGGGAACGTTTTGTTTAATAGTTGTAGCCCGATGTTCTTGTTCTCACTTTGGTAAGAAGCGAACATTACTAACCCGTAAGCATAACATGCTTCTTTATGTTGCATGTTAGCCGCTTTTTCTAAATCACGAAGTCCTATATTCGGATATATTGAGTCAAAATAATTTCTTAACCCGTTGCGTAAAATAGCATTTGGGTTCCCCGCAATATATGCGTCAAAGTAAACACATCGTAACTTATGGATTTCCCAATGTGATATCCCCCATCTTTCGAACGAAATCCTTTTATAAACCAAGGTATTCTTGGAACGTTCTTCGAATGTCTTACAAACTGATCTCGCCTTAAATAGTTGTGCCGAGGAATTCTGACCGACTATAGACAAGATTTCATCAATCATGTCTCCGGGTAGGTCTCTTAAAATATTGGGTTGTCTATCCATTTTGTGTTTTTATACTGTAAAATAGACAAGAGTTAGATTCATAAAAAATACTTATTAATACAAGCAATTTTTACATATATTATAAAGCATAAGCACACTATATTACATATATTACACCACACGAATACAACTGTCTTATTCCGACTCGCTCGTTTCTTCTTCTTCGGTTTTGGTTCGTTTTGCCAAGTTTCTAGGGATATATGATGTTCCCCTAATACGAGCCATCGTTTTCCACATTGGTTTAGAAAAACCTGGTGGTTTAGAGGTTCCCGGGTTATTGTTACAACTTAAGAAATACGGGTGTTGACGATACATATAAAGTTCATCGGGGTTAGAATCAGATTTCTCTATTTTTATGCCCTTTCCCTTTTTGTTCTCTTTTGCCTTTTTAAATTCAGTTGGGGTAATTTCTATAACATCATCGGAATCCTCGTCGGGATCCGATTCATCGGAGAATTGATAATCCTCCCAATATTTTGCTTCCTTGGCGGAAACACCGTTGACCATAATTAACTTTGGTCAGTTGGTTGAGGATTTTCTTCTACTTAATCGTTTTATTATTTCCCCCACTGGTTCTTCTTTCGGTTGTGATTCTTCTTCCGGTTCCGATTCTTCTTCCGGTTCCGACTCTTCTTCCGGTTCCTCTTCGGGAACTTGTGAATCTGTCCATGAATCATTCCAATTTACATTTGACTCTTCATTATTATTAGGTGAGTCAATGGGACTAGTTCTAGAGGTAGACATCTATCACATAATATCAAACACGTTAAGAGATTAATATATCACATAATATTCACATGTTAAAAATATATAGTTTCCAACAAAATTTGTTAAGCAATCTTTTTTTTTTTTTCAAGTAAACACGGTCGAAGTCCAGACTCATCCTAACAAACTCGATAAGACACACTAATGCAAAATTCTGGTTCTCTAAGACCAACGCTCGGATACCAACTGAAATGTCCCGTTCTTATTGATTAAAACCTTCCATATTAATTGATTTCGTTGCGAGGTTTTGACCTCTATATGAGACGTTTTTCAAAGACTGCATTCATTTTTAAAACAAACCATAACCTTTATTTCATAAATAAAGGTTTAAAAAGCTTTTACGTAGATTATCAAATAATGATAATTTAAAATATCCTGTTTACACACGACCATTACATAATGGTTTACAATACAAATATGTTACATCGAAATCAGTTTCTTGAATGCAGTTTTTACACAATATCATACAAACATAGACTCCAAATCTTGTCCTTATTTTAGTATGCAACAGCGGAAGCTCTTAGTATTCACCTGAGAATAAACATGCTTTAAACGTCAACAAAAATGTTGGTGAGTTATAGGTTTAACCTATATATATCAAATCGTAACAATAGACCACAAGATTTCATATTTCAATACACATCCCATACATAGAGATAAAAATCATTCATATGGTGAACACCTGGTAACCGACATTAACAAGATGCATATATAAGAATATCCCCATCATTCCGGGACACCCTTCGGATATGATATAAATTTCGAAGTACTAATGCATCCGGTACTTTGGATGGGGTTTGTTAGGCCCAATAGATCTATCTTTAAGATTCGCGTCAATTAGGGTGTCTGTTCCCTAATTCATAGATTACCAGACTTAATAAAAAGGGGCATATTCGATTTCGATAATTCAACCATAGAATGTAGTTTCACGTACTTGTGTCTATTTTGTAAATCATTTATAAAACCTGCATGTATTCTTATCCCAAAAATATTAGATTTTAAAAGTGGGACTATAACTCACTTTCACAGATTTTTACTTCGTCGGGAAGTAAGACTTGGCCACTGGTTGATTCACAAACCTATAACAATATATACATATATATCAAAGTATGTTCAAAATATATTTACAAAACTTTTAATACATTTTGATGTTTTAAGTTTATTAAGTCAGCTGTCCTCGTTAGTAACCTACAACTAGTTGTCCACAGTTAGATGTACAGAAATAAATCGATAAATATTATCTTGAATCAATCCACGACCCAGTGTATACGTATCTCAGTATTGATCAAAACTCAAACTATATATATATTTTAGAATCAACCTCAACCCTGTATAGCTAACTCCAACATTCACATATAGAGTGTCTATGGTTGTTCCGCAATATATATAGATGGGTCGACATGATAGGTCGAAACATTGTATACGTGTCTATGGTATCTCAAGATTACATAATGTAACGACCCGGAAATTTCCGACCAAATTTAAACTCTAATCTCTATATGTTTCCGACACGATAAGCAAAAACCCTAATGTTGAGTTTAGAAAGTCTGAAATCTATATTGGAATGATTAGTTACCTTTGACCAAGCCTGACGATTCACGAACATTATGTGTATGTATGATATATATTTATTAACTGATAACGTTAACAAGATATTAGATATGTAATATCAGGTTTCGATATAAGATTACTATAATTATCGACAAGTGTAAAAGATAATATAAATTTTATAAATATCTGAAACTGTCTTTGTCAAATTATTAACGAGTCATTTTAATAAAATAAAGATTTTTAATAAGCACCAAAAGACTACAACATTTCATCACATGATTTTAAGTTAAAACTTTGGAAATCACTAAACCTGCACACTTGCACGAGAAAAATCATAACTAATTCATTTGGACTCGAAAAAGGGTGATCTTGGTGTCCAAACGACCGTAACTCAAAAATCTACAACTTTCGTGACTATACCTTACACGAATCGTGTACCCATCTACACGAATTGTGTAATGTTTTGCCGACATAAAGTGGTTAGGTGACGAAAATTGTTATAAAAAGTGGGTATGATACTTGCTTTATTCATTTTAAACACAGAACACGCACACACACATATTTAAGATATATATTACTCCGTATCTTTCACTAATAATTATAAATTATTATTTTTATTATTATTATTATTATTATTATTATTATTATTATTATTAATTGTAAAGACTTATAATAAGATTATTGTTAATCTTAAGAGAGTAGGAGTGATAATAAAACTTAGTTATATACAAATTACTATGACGGGGTTCTGTCCAAGTGTTCCAAAACTAATTTCATGAGTGGGATAATATTAAGAAGATTATGGGTCATAGCTGTGGAAGTTATGGGTATGGATCGGGGGTTTTGCTCGTGAGACAAACTAGTGTTTATCATCTCCGTTGTGTCTAAATAATATCCTGCAATATTGAATCTCAATATTGATACGTGAGCACTCTAAACTTAACTTTTATTTACTTTTAGTGTGTCCTTGACTGGTGCTCGAGAAATTAGGATCGTGTATATTTTTATATCTATTTTTTTTTTGTTAAAATATATTTTTAGGATAGAATCTGAATTAGTTACTCTTGTGATTGAAATAAGGTATATGAATAATATGTTTTTGGAAAGGTGGCGAAAAACTATAAACTTTTCATTTAGATGTCGAATGAATTCGACGGACAGATTTGAAGTTATAGCCAATTGAACTTTCGTACAAATTATTAAAAATGAATATTTTTATGTTACGTCGTTGTTAAAATTGTTGTTATTATTATAAACACTACCATCGAGGTTATTAAAATTTTTAGTAACTAATATTTTTACAACAAATGTAAAATTATTATTTTAATTATTATTATTATTAAAACTATTAATTATTATCTTTATTAAAAATATTATTTTAAAAACAATTAATAATTTTGTCAAAAATTGTCAAAATATTACTTTAACTATTATAATCAACAAAATTATAAATTTATCATTTTTGTTATTGTTATTAAATTATTATTATGAAAATTATCAATTTATTAATAAAATTATCATTTTAAGGAAATATTATTATTATAAAATATTAATTCATCAATTTGATATATTTTTGTATATAAAATATTATTTATTAACAAGTATTGTTATTTACTATAAATAAATTTTGTTAAATATTTAAAATATAAAATGACTATATTTATTCAGGTATAAATTTTTGGAGTCCATTTTGAGTCAAATGAATTTCTGTTAACTTTTACAAATTAGTCTCGAGCATTAGGATTGGTACACTAGAAATTGACTTTAATCGTTATTTAGATATTAATCGATATAAAATTATATAATTAATTAGGTTCGTGAATCGAAGGCCAACCTTATAAGTTATCAATGATGTTATATGTATTTTTACTACAAAATACAATTGGTGAGTTTCATTTGCTCCCTTTTTAATTGCTTTTGCAATATATATTTTTGGGACTGAGAATACATGCGATGCTTTTATAAATGTTTACGAAATAGACACAAGTACTTAAAATACATTCTACGTTGAGTTGTACCACTTGCATACTTCCCTGTAGCTTGGTAACTAATATTTACAGCTGTATTGTAAACGCGAATCCTGTTGATAGATCTATCGGGCCTGACAACCCCAACCGGACTGGACGACCAGTATTCAACGGTTGCACAGTACTTCGTTAAAGCGACTACACTTTGGTACAGTGTAGTAAGATTATATATATTAAAGGGAATATGCGACGTGATTAAATGTTAAGTATGGTTACCAAGTGCTCAACCACTTAGAATGCTTTTATACACTTGCGAGTGTACAGATATTTATAACTATGAAATCTTGTGGTCTATTGAAACTTTTGATAACTGTTGTTGCGATAAACTTATGAACTCACCAACCTTTTGGTTGACACTTTTAAGCATGTTTATTCTCAGGTACGAATTAAGTCTTCCGCTGTGCATTAGCTCATATAAAGGATACTAGTTGGGACCATTTAAGTCATGATACAAGAACGTTGCATTCGAGTCATTGAAGATCATTAAGAGCTAAAATTTAGTTATTTGAATTTTGGGAAATGTTAGACGAACATGTCAATTTTGATGTAATGGTAGATTGTCTTTTTAAGAATAAATGCAACGTTTGCAAAATGTATCATATAGAGGTCAAATACCTCGCGATGTTATCAACTATTATAATTCGTTTGTAATCAATATGGACGTTGTCCGAATGGATTAGGAACGGATCGTTATAGGTGGTATCAGAGCGTTGGTCTTAGCGAACCAGGTCACCCATTAGTGTGTCTAACTGGTGGTTGTTAGGATACATTAGTGAGACTGGACTTTGACCGTGTCTGCTTGTCAAAAAGTTTTGCTTATCACATTAGTCGGAAATCATCTGCTTATCATCTTTAGGGAATTGCCTGCTTAGCATTCTTAAGCCTAGACACGTCTTACTGCATTTAGTGCATCGATAGTGTATAGATGAAATTCATATCTTAGCGCATTCTAGATTTGCCTGATACACGCCGTAAATTTCTTTGAAGACTACGAAATCTTTGGTAATATATATAGATATTCTATATAGTTAGAATATCATACGACATCCGGAAATCATTTCACATTGAAGAACCTTTCCATCCACTAAATTACTCTTTTGGCGATAAACCTGAAACACTTACCGACGAACCTGTTCGAGAAACCATTTCTTTTCTCCTTTTTACGGATATCTCATCATAATTATATACCATCTCATATTCCGAATTTTATACATCCGCTCGCTTCAATCGCCAATCAATCCGGTGTACAAGTATAAGTTAATAAACTTCGCGTTTGTGTGACAGCAATGGAAAATATGGTGTGACGGTTACAAACACCAGCAGCAGCCACAGTCGCGTCATAAACCTCAACGTCATAAACTATACCATGAGTATAGTCACCGTTCTACGTATCGTTCCATCTACTAAATTTTCGTTCGACATCGATTACCTTCGCCTTACGTCCTACCTCATTTACTTCCGTTTAACATGACAACTACGTAATCTCTAATGTTCAGAGATCATGAAATCAAGTGCCAACAGTAAATCAAATGAGTATAATATTTTCTTTACTCATTAAATCCATAATTACATCCGATGAAAATATATATGCAAGTATATTTTCATAAAGATTGTAATTAAAAATTTCTTTCGTACAAACTGTTAATGATGAAAATATTTTAACGGGTGGGTAGCACCCGAGGAATATTTAGAATTCACATTAATAAGTACACTGTACATTCTTTGAATCTGATTCAACGGTCATCTATTATTTTACTCGCAACCACCGGTATTCGTATCCGCTCATCCCAGAATAACCATTCTCATTTCATATTCGGATTTTGACTTATCAGAATCCAACAAGTGGCATAATGAAGAAAACATTGGATATATTAAAATTGTTAGAAACACACGATTTAACTAATTGAAAATCTATTAAGGATTTCACGCTAACTGTTCCGGCTAACTGTTCCCAGCTAACTGATTAACATTTAATTTATCGCAATTTATATTCTCGCAATTTACATTCTCGCAATTTACATTTCCGCAATTTACATTCCCGCAATTTTAATTTCCGCACTGTACTACTGTCGGGACACATGTACGCAACACGTCGGATTAATTCTGAGACAACACCGGTGCATGGGTCATGATATACATTTATTTATTTTACGCACTTTATATAACGGGACACGTATACAAGGTTTCGATTTATCATATCGACCCATCTATATATATAGTTTGAGTTGTGATCAATACCGAGACCGGTACACGGGTCACGATATGTATTATTTAATTCGAATATTATAATATATATATATTATTTAACTATTGTATTATTGGACAATCGAACTAACAGACTGCTAACTATGGACAAGTAAAATGAATTAAAATATAGAATATAACATATGAAACTAAACAATTCTTCAAGTTTGCCACTTGATTTTATCTCAAACCTCATTCGTATCTTGACGATTACAATTCGTATTCAAATCCTTTCATGATTCTTGAAAACATTTCGATCGAGAAGTCGAAACCGCCGCGCCTCGTCTATCGAAGAAAAGATTTATACACCAGAAAACTCTCGAATCCAAATTCATAGTTTAATAAATACCGTGTTGAATCCTATGCTATTTATTAGCAAAAACAGCTCTACAATTCCTTTCCAAGAAGTTAATTTTGTCACAGCTCCACTTCAACTTCTCAGTAAGACTACTCCTATTATAACCTTGATATTTATACATTGTCCTTTCGCCGTTGTTATCAGAGAACCTTTTATATCCCACGACATCATCAGCAGATATACCAGCAGCTCGTTATCTCTTCGATGAAAATCCGCAAACAGTATTTTGAAAATCTTATAGAAATTCCCCAGTTATATCAAAAACGTCTATCCCTAAGAATTACACATCTCGAATGTGAAGTTTCTGGAAAACACCCTGGACTATGAAGTAGTTCTTGAAATGCTGATAAAACAGCAAGGATCATAAACGACTTTAACCGTCAAAAGTTTGATGACAAAGAATAGTAAGGTGGTAAAGCTGAGAAAAAGAGAAGGTTTGGAACTGGAAAACGGATTGAGCAAAGTATGAAGGAGGCCGTAAACAAATCGTGAAAGCGGAACCTGTCTTCAAAGAATCCCAATGATTCCGTACCTGCTGAAACCGTTAGTAATAACTCTATTCCTTATTTTAAACTTTTCAAGATGATATTCTTCATCATCATCTCATTTTAGATATTATAAGATATCTTCATATCTTTCGTTATACATATTCTCCATATCTCTGGAAATATTTTCACAACTATTCCTATCTGCGATCATTTATCTCCCCGTAACATCTGCGTTACAACATAAAAGAAACTGTGTTAGTTTCTAACTTCTGAAACCTCCGAGTTTAAAATATGAATGTTTGAAATAGTGTTGGGAACTGATGCATAAATTAGTATAATATAATGAAACTTGATCAACTTCATTATATTACATTAAGCTATGTTAAATTTCTAATGGAATATGATGATTTACAATACCGTCATCATGTGCCATGTTACACGGCTTTTACATTCTATTCAATCTCCAAATATATTAGAACGTATCACCCTGATAGTTCTAATTTTCTGAAAATGTTCTGGTAATTTGACAAATTAAAATCGTACCATTACCATTCCTTTCTGAGAACATTAGCTATGTTCATTCCGAATCTCATACCTACGAACTCCGGATTATTGTTCGCTTGGCTCAAGGACGGGAAGAAGAAACGAAGGGACAAAGCCCAAAATAGAAATTGGGGTATAAATCGCAGCAAACAAGAGAAAGTATTAACTATGGATGACAATGATTGTAGAAAACAGGAGCAGGAACATTGAGGTGTAAGGAAAGATATCAAACCCAAAAACGACTCAGAAACTACAAACCGTGTATATCAATACGTATGGCGACGTAAAGACACGGGAGAATTAGAAACATTATAATTCCAAGAAAATCACAAAAGTGAATAGATTCTTCTGGCGGTAGATGAAAGAGAAGAATGAAAGATATGAAAGTTAGAAGTATAACAAAAATCAGAACAGGATGAAGCATTTTAAAGAATACCTTAAAGTATGAATTAAAGGAGGAAGAAAAGAAGATGTGAGGTATGGAAATAAGGAAACGATGGGAATAGTTTTATAAGTGAAAAATCCGACAAAGAAATCACAACTGATTTGCCGCATTTAATCAAAGGAGATTCTGTTTCCTAAATCGCCGAAGAACCAAATCTTATAACAAAAGATTTTCTTTAAATCTCGTAAATTCCGGAAATTAATCATAACCACGTCATCGGTTACAACAATTCTATATTTACTCATTTCACTCTCTTTTGTGATAGCTTCGCTAGTACGCTTCACATAATCGAAATGTTTTATCTATATCTATCAATGATGATAAAACTCCGTTATCACCTCATATTCGTCATGAAAGCATTCCTATTGATATCCATGACTACCTCTAACAAATTTCGGGGACGAAATTTCTTTAACGGGTGGGTACTGTAACGACCCGGAAATTTCCGACCAAATTTAAACTCTAATCTCTATATGTTTCCGACACGATAAGCAAAAACCCTAATGTTGAGTTTAGAAAGTCTGAAATCTATATTGGAATGATTAGTTACCTTTGACCAAGCCTGACGATTCACGAACATTATGTGTATGTATGATATATATTTATTAACTGATAACGTTAACAAGATATTAGATATGTAATATCAGGTTTCGATATAAGATTACTATAATTATCGACAAGTGTAAAAGATAATATAAATTTTATAAATATCTGAAACTGTCTTTGTCAAATTATTAACGAGTCATTTTAATAAAATAAAGATTTTTAATAAGCACCAAAAGACTACAACATTTCATCACATGATTTTAAGTTAAAACTTTGGAAATCACTAAACCTGCACACTTGCACGAGAAAAATCATAACTAATTCATTTGGACTCGAAAAAGGGTGATCTTGGTGTCCAAACGACCGTAACTCAAAAATCTACAACTTTCGTGACTATACCTTACACGAATCGTGTACCCATCTACACGAATCGTGTAATGTTTTGCCGACATAAAGTGGTTAGGTGACGAAAATTGTTATAAAAAGTGGGTATGATACTTGCTTTATTCATTTTAAACACAGAACACGCACACACACATATTTAAGATATATATTACTCCGTATCTTTCACTAATAATTATAAATTATTATTTTTATTATTATTATTATTATTATTATTATTATTATTATTATTAATTGTAAAGACTTATAATAAGATTATTGTTAATCTTAAGAGAGTAGGAGTGATAATAAAACTTAGTTATATACAAATTACTATGACGGGGTTCTGTCCAAGTGTTCCAAAACTAATTTCATGAGTGGGATAATATTAAGAAGATTATGGGTCATAGCTGTGGAAGTTATGGGTATGGATCGGGGGTTTTGCTCGTGAGACAAACTAGTGTTTATCATCTCCGTTGTGTCTAAATAATATCCTGCAATATTGAATCTCAATATTGATACGTGAGCACTCTAAACTTAACTTTTATTTACTTTTAGTGTGTCCTTGACTGGTGCTCGAGAAATTAGGATCGTGTATATTTTTATATCTATTTTTTTTTTGTTAAAATATATTTTTAGGATAGAATCTGAATTAGTTACTCTTGTGATTGAAATAAGGTATATGAATAATATGTTTTTGGAAAGGTGGCGAAAAACTATAAACTTTTCATTTAGATGTCGAATGAATTCGACGGACAGATTTGAAGTTATAGCCAATTGAACTTTCGTACAAATTATTAAAAATGAATATTTTTATGTTACGTCGTTGTTAAAATTGTTGTTATTATTATAAACACTACCATCGAGGTTATTAAAATTTTTAGTAACTAATATTTTTACAACAAATGTAAAATTATTATTTTAATTATTATTATTATTAAAACTATTAATTATTATCTTTATTAAAAATATTATTTTAAAAACAATTAATAATTTTGTCAAAAATTGTCAAAATATTACTTTAACTATTATAATCAACAAAATTATAAATTTATCATTTTTGTTATTGTTATTAAATTATTATTATGAAAATTATCAATTTATTAATAAAATTATCATTTTAAGGAAATATTATTATTATAAAATATTAATTCATCAATTTGATATATTTTTGTATATAAAATATTATTTATTAACAAGTATTGTTATTTACTATAAATAAATTTTGTTAAATATTTAAAATATAAAATGACTATATTTATTCAGGTATAAATTTTTGGAGTCCATTTTGAGTCAAATGAATTTCTGTTAACTTTTACAAATTAGTCTCGAGCATTAGGATTGGTACACTAGAAATTGACTTTAATCGTTATTTAGATATTAATCGATATAAAATTATATAATTAATTAGGTTCGTGAATCGAAGGCCAACCTTATAAGTTATCAATGATGTTATATGTATTTTTACTACAAAATACAATTGGTGAGTTTCATTTGCTCCCTTTTTAATTGCTTTTGCAATATATATTTTTGGGACTGAGAATACATGCGATGCTTTTATAAATGTTTACGAAATAGACACAAGTACTTAAAATACATTCTACGTTGAGTTGTACCACTTGCATACTTCCCTGTAGCTTGGTAACTAATATTTACAGCTGTATTGTAAACGCGAATCCTGTTGATAGATCTATCGGGCCTGACAACCCCAACCGGACTGGACGACCAGTATTCAACGGTTGCACAGTACTTCGTTAAAGCGACTACACTTTGGTACAGTGTAGTAAGATTATATATATTAAAGGGAATATGCGACGTGATTAAATGTTAAGTATGGTTACCAAGTGCTCAACCACTTAGAATGCTTTTATACACTTGCGAGTGTACAGATATTTATAACTATGAAATCTTGTGGTCTATTGAAACTTTTGATAACTGTTGTTGCGATAAACTTATGAACTCACCAACCTTTTGGTTGACACTTTTAAGCATGTTTATTCTCAGGTACGAATTAAGTCTTCCGCTGTGCATTAGCTCATATAAAGGATACTAGTTGGGACCATTTAAGTCATGATACAAGAACGTTGCATTCGAGTCATTGAAGATCATTAAGAGCTAAAATTTAGTTATTTGAATTTTGGGAAATGTTAGACGAACATGTCAATTTTGATGTAATGGTAGATTGTCTTTTTAAGAATAAATGCAACGTTTGCAAAATGTATCATATAGAGGTCAAATACCTCGCGATGTTATCAACTATTATAATTCGTTTGTAATCAATATGGACGTTGTCCGAATGGATTAGGAACGGATCGTTATACATAATATACAATATAAGTTGATTAGGTTATGGTTGGAATAGATTTATTACTAACTTTCACGTAGGTAAAATGAGTAGTTTTTATCAATCTTGTTTTACTCGCCATTTCTTCGTTTCTAATCCGTTTTGAGTGATTCCAGTGGCCACGGTTTCGTATTGAACTTAACTTTTTGAATCTAAATAGAAAAAATATAAGTTTATAGTCAAAAATACAAGTTACAAGTTGTTTTTGAAAGAGGTAGTCATTTTCGTCGAAAGAACGACATCTTGATGACCATTTTGAAAAAAACATACTTTCACTTTGAGTTTAACCATGATTTTTGGATATAATTTCATGTTCATAAGAAAAATCATTTTTCCAGAAGTATAGCTTTTAAATCAAAGTTCTTCTTAGCTTTTAATTATCCCAACCAAAACAGCCCCCGGTTTTACTACGACGGCGTATATCCAGTTTTATGGTGTTTATCGTGTTTTTGGGTTTTAAATCATTAAGTTAGCATATCATATAGATATAGAACATGTGTTTAGTTGATTTTAAAAGTCTAGTTAGAAGGATTAACTTTATTTGCGAACAAGTTTAGAATTAACTAAACTATGTTCTAGTGATTACAAGTTTATAACGTTGAATAAGACAGCTTTTTATGTATGAATCGAATGATGTTATGAACATCATTACTACCTCAAGTTCCTTGGATAAACCTACTGGAAATGAGAAAAATGGATCTAGCTTCAAAGGATCCTTGGATGGCTTGAAAGTTCTTGAAGCAGAATCATGACACGAAAACAATTTCAAGTAAGATTTCCACTCAAAATAAGATTGTTATAGTTATAGAAATTGAATTAAAGTTTGAATATGATTATTACCTTGCATTAGAAAGATAACCTACTGTAAGTAACAAAGGTTTCTTGATCTTGGATGATTACTTGTAATGGATTTAGAAAACTTGGAAGTAAACTTGCAATCTTGGAAGTATTCTTGATTTTATGAAACTAGAACTTTTGGAATTTATGAAGAACACTTAGAACTTAAAGATAGAACTTGAGAGAGATCAATTAGATGAAGAAAATTGAAGAATGAAAGTGTTTTTAGGTGTTTTTGGTCGTTGGTGTATGGATTAGATATAAAGGATATGTAATTTTGTTTTCATGTAAATAAGTCATGAATGATTACTCATATTTTTGTAATTTTATGAGATATTTCATGCTATTTGCCAAATGATGGTTCCCACATGTTTTAGGTGACTCACATGGGCTGCTAAGAGCTGATCATTGGAGTGTATATACCAATAGTACATACATCTAAAAGCTGTGTATTGTACGAGTACGAATACGGGTGCATACGAGTAGAATTGTTGATGAAACTGAACGAGGATGTAATTGTAAGTATTTTTGTTAAGTAGAAGTATTTTGATAAGTGTCTTGAAGTCTTTCAAAAGTGTATGAATACATATTAAAACACTACATGTATATACATTTTAACTGAGTCGTTAAGTCATCGTTAGTCGTTACATGTAAGTGTTGTTTTGAAACCTTTAGGTTAACGATCTTGTTAAATGTTGTTAACCCAATGTTTATAATATCAAAATAGATTTTAAATTATTATATTATCATGATATTATGATGTACGAATATCTCTTAATATGATATATATACATTAAATGTCGTTACAACGATAATCGTTACATATATGTCTCGTTTCAAAATCATTAAGTTAGTAGTCTTGTTTTTACATATGTAGTTCATTGTTAATATACTTAATAATATGTTTACTTATCATAATATCATGTTAACTATATATATAACCATATATATGTCATCATATAGTTTTTACAAGTTTTAACGTTCGTGAATCACCGGTCAACTTGGGTGGTGAATTGTGTATATGAAACCTATTTTAATTAATCAAGTCTTAACAAGTTTGATTGCTTAACATGTTGGAAACACTTAATCATGTAAAATAACAATTTCATTTAATATATATATATATAAACATGGAAAAGTTCGGGTCACTACACCCTAGATATTTAAAGTTGTAATTTGTGAAATTAAACATGAAAAACATGTTAATCCACAACAATGTGAGCTAGATTTAACAATAATTTCATCACAAACAACATTGATCGAGCATAATCAACATATATAGCATATAGAGTAAAAAGCATGAAAATCACACAAAATCACGAAATTGATTGAGATAGAAGTAAGAATCATACTCTAAACATAATCGTAAAAGATTAAGCAAGATCTTTGATAAAAAGTGAATAATTTGAAGTAAGCAATTAGGGTTTTGAGTGTAAGTGTCGGCTGTGAGAGATAGAGAGAAGATACGTGTGTGAAAAGTGATTCAAATATCCCCCAAAATACATATAGAACAGGGTCCAGAACATCGTTCCATAATGTGGAATGTCATTCAACAATACTAGAACGTGGTTCTAAAATACACAACGTCATTCCTTCACAAAACAAGAACGTCATTCCTTAATGAGGAACGTTGTTCCCGAAAGAGCTTAGAAAGTGCCACTGATCAAATTTTAAAACAGGAATGCCGTTCCATATAACAAAACATTGTTCCACCACTTAAAATGCATTTTCCAGAATTTTTGATTAAGTCAAGCAAAATTCAACCCATTCACAAACTATTTTTGGTATTTTCCAGTTACCCAAATGCATGAAATGCAGTCTGAATGTAAATGCAAACTATCAAAATACACTATCATACAATCATAAATGAAATGCAACTAAATGAGTTACGTACACGATTGTGGAAAGTGTTTAACAAGTCTATCACCCGACTCACATCCACTTATGAGTTCAACTAATATCGGGTCGTAAATCTCCCCATCCTTTGAACTAGGGAAGCCACCACCATGAGAACCATCTCTTATCATTGACAACAACCAATCATCCATCACTTTAGTTCCCATGATTAATTCTTTTAGTTTACTCTTCTCATGTTTAGACAAATTTGACACTAACCGGTTTATCAAGTGCTCATCATTCTTGGATGTAGCCTAACGAACCCGCCCATATAACTTTCTCATTGATTTTTCAATGACATCGACTTCATCTTTAGGTTTACTTAGGTTTATTACAATTAAATTTCCCCCACGTTTAGTTGGTGAACCAACTTAAGTTGTGCTTGTAGTGCCTTGCACACTAGCAACCATGTTTGGTGTGGTTTTGGGCATTGGTGGCAACATAGTGCATTTGCTTTGGAAGCTTATGCTTTTGCCTTGGTTTCTTAAGGTTAACTTCCTGGCCCTTAGGTCAAACAAGGAACTCGCGGTTACTAAGAAAGGTCTACCCAATACAAGAGTACAACCGGGTCCTCCTTTATGTCAACGATAACAAAATCGGCCAGGAATTCCATTTTTCCCACCTTGACAATTAAATCCTCGGCGATCCCCACTCTTTGACTAATAGATTGGTCAATCAATTTGACTCCCTTCTTGGTGGGTGCACGATCATCAAGACCTAACCTCGTAAATAAAGAATAGGGCATGAAGTTTATGCTTGCCCCCGAGTCGGCTAATGAAGTTAGAATTTTTGACCCGTTTATATGGCATGGGATTAGGAAAGGCCTGGGATCTCCCAATTTGGGTGGTAAGTTACGTTTTTTTCAAAATCCCATCGTACTCCCTCTTTAGGAAAGCGGTGGATGCTTGTTCACATTCCCCTTTCTTGGTCATAAGTGACTTCAAGAATTTCCCATAATTAGGCATATTCTTGAGCACTTCCACTAAGGGGAGGCTGACACAAATATTCTCATTTTCAATTTGGATAGACTTACAAACTTCATCAGTTGGATGTTTAGGAAGCAAGGCTTGAGGATACAGAATTGGTGTTTCATATCTCATCATCTTTGGTGTAGCAAGAATCTCAACCTCGATCTTGTTCTCATTTTTCTTCAAATCATCTCCCACTTTTACCTTGGTTCCAACCTTATTCAGATCAATCCCTTTGACATCATCTCCCTTTATCCTACATGAGGGCTTGGTAACCTCCATGTACATTATGTTCTTCACAAAATGAGGAGTGTACTCCGTAACGTTGGAGTAATGGAAAACTTAAACACACTAAGCTTCGTAGTGACGGTTTTCAATCGTTCATCTATATCAAACCATTCCCCTTTAACATCGGATGTGAAAATACAAGGACAATCGATTTAATCTTCTTCTTCAATTGTCACAAGTGAATTTACTTGAGCAGAATCGGAATATTGGGGATTTTTGTCTTTTGGTGTAGAATTAAACGAACTAGCTTGGTTATGGTTTTGGTTGTGATTGATGCCTTTGATAGGGATGTTTCATGTGTTGTTGTTGTTTTGGTTTTGGTTTTGATTGTTTCGGTTATTGTTGTAATTGTTGTTGAGGTTGCCTTGTATATTCGACACTAAGGTTCCTTGAGATCTCTCGACTACTTGGTTTGAAAATCTTTCCACCGTGCTCTCTAAGTTTTGGAACGACGCTTGGTGATGTCTTAGTTGTTGCTTTAAAAACTCATTCTCTTTCATCAAAAACGCCTCTTTTGTCTCCACCTTCTTGATGTAATTTTGCATAATCTCCTCAAGGTTTCTTGACGGTTGAGTTGGTTGAGTGTTTTGTTGGTTTTGGTTAAAGTTGGAAGTATTGGCATTTTGCTGATATTGTTGAGGTTGATTTTGGTTGTAACCTTGGTGATATCAGCAAAAAAGTCACGTTTTTACCCCCGATATTGAGCCCTAAATCAATAAAGTTCCAAACTTTTTTGGCAAAATAATCTCTTTTTCAGTTAATTTTTTAGATTAAGTAATTACAAGGGCGATGCAAAAAGAATCAAGTAAAATGGAGATAAAATGAAGATTTTAGAACGAAAACGGTGAAAGACAAGTTACAACCCAGGAAATCAAGTTACGATCCTGGAAAAACAGCAGACCGGAAGGGGCCATACGGCCTGCCATCTGGCTTGCCACAATGGATACAGCCTGCCATGCATCTGGGCACAACAAACGGCTCACCATGCCATACGGGCTTGTCATACGGCCAGCCAGCCATATGGCAGCTGAATCCTTGCCTTTTAAGGGGCTTTTTGCATTCATTTTTACACACACTCAATTTGTACTTCAATTTAGATTTTCAAGAATTTTATTTAGTTTTTAGTAGTAGCTAGCTTAGCTTTAATTTTTCGGATGTTATCCTGGCGAGTCCCTGCGATCTCAGGCAGATTTCTTCAGCTTTTTCAGGTTTTTATCCGAAATATTTGTCTTATTAATTAAACATGTATTGTTATCATTTATGTTTAATAATACGTTCCGATATTACCTTGTTAGCTTAATTAATCTGTATGTTTCCATGATAGAAGTTTGGGTTTGCGTAGTTATGTTAAATTAATACGATTACTGTTGTTTTACTGAATTTGTGACCCCGATAAATTTGTATGCTAGCATCTTAAGGATTGATCAACCTAGGTTGTGATCAGGACTTATACACCCATATGAACTTAGCTACTTAATAGGATTAAGAACCCTGGTTATACTGTATCTAAAGATTCTATGAACTCGAAATGACCGGAGTTCCCGAGAGGCATCTATTTCGCTTTTACGACACGGAACTTAGTAATTGAGACATGAATGGCCTAGTATGCCTATTGACTGTTGCGAAGAGACCTCTTAGGAGCTGTTAAGATCTAGTTAGTGCCTTAACTGTGTGACCCAAACCTATTGCATGTTCTTGTCTAATTGTTGCCCTAGGATTAAGTCACATCAACTGTTTAGGTATCTATTAGGTTTCTATCTGCTTTACTTTCAGTATATCGACTATAATACTGTATAATGTTTGGACTGGTATGATCTCATTAGTATGATGAAATGATTGTTAGTTTACATTAAGGTTTTGTCAACTTAATCTGACGGACTCCTTCCGTTTATGATCAGTGTTCACTCAACACGGCACGTTGTTATTAATTTACCCAAAATGATAAGAGGGTTAGGATTAGAGCTCAACTTACTAATAAACCTAGTACTTTACTTAGTATAGTCTCCGAGGTATAGTTACCTTTCGATTATACAGCCAAGTGACATACTTTTCACTACTCAACGAGAACTTCGAGAGTCTAGAGATAAGCAGGTCTGTGTAATTGGCTCATCCAACCAGACATACACCATTCTAATCATAGCTTTAACATAAACATAATTACCTTTCCCTAGCCCAAACTGATATCTTGGTCAACATTTCCCTGATCTGCACAATCCAGGATATCCCTCCATCACCTTTACTTTTTTGCAACTAGGATCCTTAGCTTAAAACCAACTACTATCTTTTATCCAGGTAATTTAACCAAAGACAATTATCCACTTGATCTTCAATTTGTTAAACCATTCAAAAATACGACCTTATGTTAACTTACGCCTTCTACCTTAGAAATTTAAAAGTAAATTTAGGCCCCGCAAAATATAAATAATAAACCATTTTCTCCCTTAGATAGCAGATTTTGACGCTTTGTGACTTAACGACACCACATAAATAAAACCGTGCATTTCAGTCATATCACTTGGTTATTTTGGTATCGGTTATAACCTTGGTTTTGTGGATATCCTTGATAGTAGTTTTGGTTGCTTTGGTTATTGTAAGATTTTGGTTTTATGTTTGGTAGTTGTTGCTCCAGTTTTGGTTGTAACTTTGGTTTCAGTTTTGGTTTTGGAATCCGGGTGGTTGATTGTTTTGGGTGTTGAAGGTGACTTGCTTTTGGTTTTGTTGGAAGTAACCTTAGTTGCCTTGGTAGGAGTTGTTGTTTTGGTTTAATGAACCTCCTCTTTGATAGTTTTAGTTACCCACATAGTTAACATGTACATCCGAGTTCATTGGGATATTATCCAAATCGAGTTGATTGCATTGGTTGAATTGTGGACCATTCTTTGTAAGGTGAGGTCCATCACATCTCTCGCATCCAACTTGCATAGCAACAAGGGATTGTTGTATCTTCTTCAACTCTTACCATAGGATTGAAATTGATTGTCTAAACTTGCAAGTGTAACTTGACCGTCTTCACTTTCAACTTGAGAAGCATTCTTTCTTGGGTAATCCCTAGGTGAGGGATTCCATTCATAGGTGTGGATTGAAATATATTCTAGTAAGATCTCGGCATCATTTGGTGACTTGTACATAGACACACCCCCCGAGGAGGAGTCTAAAATTTGCCTTGTCTTATCATTTATACCCCGATAAAATGTATTGATGTACTCTCTCTTTGATAAACTGTGTGGTGGACATGCGCTTAACATCTTCTTGAAACGAATCCAAGCGTCATACAACCTTCGTGACATACCTGCCATTGCTCAAAGAGAACTCCGAGAGGTTAAAGACCGGTTGGATTACACAATCAGCTCATCCGATCAGTTCAACATTATCCTGATTAATGTTTTACCTACAACATAACTACCTTTCTCTATCCTAAGCGTATATTGTGGTCAACATTTCCTTGATTCGCATACTCCGTGTAACTCTCCAACCTTTTTACTTTTCTGCATTTTAGATTACTAATTAAAAACCCTACTACTATCTTTTCATCTAGGCAATTTTTCTAACAGCAATTATATCATTGATCTTCAATTCGTTAAGCCATTCAAAAACATGACCCTGAAGTGACCCGTCCTAATCCACCTGGACGAAGTCATCAACATTTGGTCCCATTGCGAGGTACTGTCCTAAGTATGCCATGAACGACTCCATGTAATATCTTTAAAATGAGCAAATGCACAGCGAAAGATTTCTTTCAGACCTGAGAATAAACATGTTTTAAAAGTGTCAACCAAAAGTTTGGTGAGTTCATAGGTTTATCATAAACAATAAAATTCATAATTTTTGATAGACCACAAGATTTAAATGTGCATGGTACAAATGGGCCCAAATCCTACACCCACCTGTAATGTACATGCGATTTCCTTTAAATACAGTACACATATCTCGTGTACGAAATCATTTTTCATAAATCCTTAATAACCGTACACATATCTCGTGTACAAAATATCATACACATAACCTGTGTATAAAAATCATTCTCTCGATATATAACATTCACTTTGCTTTCTTTGCTTGGTAACCGACCTTAACATTTAATGCGCATCATAAATATCCCCAAAATAAACAGAACTTTCAGTCTGTAATAAATATATAAACCTCGAAGTACTAAACACCACGCCCACTAGCTCTTCCATCAAGTGAACATTCTGGGTGGGGATGTTTAACCCGGTAGCAACCTTTAGGATTCGCGTGAATTAGGGGCCATACCCGTTTCTTAATTCTTAGGTTACCAAGCTATAATAATCAAGGGGAAAATATTCACATCAATTAGTGGCAATTATAACGTCCAACTTGTGACGACCCGCAAATTTCCGACCAAATTTAAACTTAATCTTTATATAGTTTAGACACGATAAGCAAAGTCTGTAATGTTGAATCTCGAAAACTTTGGAACAGTTTACATAAATTCATTTAACCTTTGACTATTTTCGACGATTCACGAACTATTGTCTGTATATATAAATATAAATATAAGAGTATATATAATACTTTGCATAAATAGAATACACTTTAATTAATTAGAATTAAAAATGTAAAACAAAATAATTAAGTACAATTAAAATGAATAAATATAAATATGTACATGACATTATTATGAATCTATATGTATATATATGATTTCTATTAATAATTATTAATATATTGTAATATATATATATATATATATATATATATATATATATATATATATATATATATATATATATAATAGATAAATATTTAATATCTAATAAATGTTTTTATAAGATATATAATATAAATACTAAATTTTACATAGTTAATAAGATATAATTTCTACATATTAAATTTACATACAAGTTAAAATATTATTGATATATTTGTATTACTTACATTAAAAATAAATGCTAATATATTAAAATCAGTATTTATAATATTATTATATAAAAATGAAATTTGATATATATAAATTATTATACTATTATCATTATTAATATTATAATCATTAGTAATATTAAGATTATTATAACTAGTATTATTATTTGTATCATTAATAAGATTATCATAATCATTATTATTAAATTAAATTTATTAAAATTAGCATTATTGTTAGTATTAATATTATCAATTATCATTACTAGATCCTTTATCAATAATTTTATTATTAGTAATATTATTATTGTAATATTAATAATATTAATATATTTACACTTGTAATTAGCAAAATTTACAAATTATATACATATAATCAGATATATAAATGCAGATTTATATAAATACATATACATATGCACAATACTGTTACATATATATATAAATACATATAGAGGTATTCAGATATATAAAATACTGATATATAAATTTAAATATAGATAATTACTAATATACATATAAATACGGATATATATAAATTTAAATACTGATATATAATTATGTATTCAGTTTGCAGGCGTTATCTAAGCTAAAGGTAATTTATTTTTTTGTATGAAATCAGTACCATTTGATTCCAAGTTAATCACAAGATAACAAAATCAGTTAGGATCGTACGCCACTTTTATTTGTTTATTTTTTTCTGTTGCTGATATTGAAGTCTGTCGAATCATTGTGCTATAAAAATTGAACCATTCATGTATTAGAGAAAAATGGAACAATTTTTCCTTCATCATTATCATTTATCAATTTACAACTACTTGTATCAATTATTTTTTTTTCACAGAAAAGCAAAAACACCTCCTAACCTCTGTTCTTGACTTAATTTTTAAAAGCTTCGATTTAGAAAAGAATTTCAAAAAGTAATAATGCAAGATTGTTAGCAATCTTATATTTAAACTATCTGTAAAGTTAGAACCTCTAATTTTCTATAACAAATCCAAATTTTGGAGTCAAAGATTTTGAAACAAAAGTCAAACAGTTGTTCTTCAATTAAATTCGAGTTCTCTATTGAAATTCAAGTCAAATTAATGATTGAGATAGTTTCTAGGAATGATTTAAAACCTTTTTTTGTGTAGAAACCATTTGTTAAAATGGACTAGAAACCAGGATTCGATTTTGTGTTCATCGTTGCATCAGAGTTCTACGACTACTGCTATTTTTTTTAATTCCTTTTGTTTTAACAACTAATGATAATCACCATCGATTGATTTAAATTATATTTCGCATTTTAATTCAAGTTTTAAAACTTATTTTCATGATTGGATGGAACTTTGGTCTATTTATTTTGAATGAAGATGAATGAATATAACAGAAAAACAAATACGGGTTAAATAGTTTTGTGTTCGGTTTTAATTCAGAAAAAGGGCAACAGCCCAATGGTTTGGGGATGTGTAATGAGCGAGAGGTCTCGGGTTCTAGCCTGGTTGGTGACAACTCTTTTTATACAGAACTTTTAAGGGTATACACCATTTCTTTTATTTTTATTATTATTATTATTATTATTATTATTATTATTAATTATTATGATTATTATTATTATTGTTATGATTATTATCATTAGTCATTAATGTTATAAATATGAATATAATTATTATTGTTATTAATGTTGTAATTATTATTATTATTATTATTATTATTATTATTATTATTATTATTATTATTATTATTATTAGTATTATTATTATTATTAAGATCATCATTATTAAAATTATCAGTATTGTTATTATTAGTATTATATCTATTATTATTATTATTATTATTATTATTATTATTATTATTATTATTATTATTATTATTATTATTATTATTATAAGTATTAATTATGATATTACTATTAAATTTAAAACTTTAATATTATTATCATGAACATGTTTATTATTATTATTATTATTAAGAAAGTAATATAAATTATTATCAATTTCGTAAATATTATTAATAATATTCTTTTTTTATAAATAATAGAAGTGTTAATATTGACATAAGTAATATTATTATCACAAGTATTATTATTATGTAAGTACTAAAATCAGTATCATGACTATCATTAACAGTAAAAATCAATATTTTTACAAGTATTAGTATTAATATCACTATTATTATTACCATGATTCTTAGTATAATTATTATTATAAGTAATGATATTAGTAATATTATCATTATAATCAAATACAACTTTTAAATTGCTATATTATTAGGTATATAAAAATATATTTATAAGTAATGTTACATATAAGTATGAATATATTATATTAACAATTTTTATATAAATATTCATATAAAACAAATTAGGTATTTTTAATATATATATGTATATATAACTATATAAAATAATCATTTTCAAATATATATATAAGGTTATAATGAATGAAATCGTTCGATTGCGATTATATGTATTAATGAATATACAAATGATATCTATTCGTGAATCTGAGGCCAACCTTGCATTGTTCAGTTCCGTCGTACGAATATTTTTACTACAAAATATTGTATCGTGAGTTTCATTTGCTCCCTTTTTAAATGCTTTTGCAATATATATTTTTGGGACTGAAAATACATGCGCTTTTATAAATGTTTGATGAAATAGACACAAGTAATCGAAACTACATTCGATGGTTGAATTTTTATAACAGATATCATCCTTGTTGAACTTGGTAGCCTAAGAATTGGTGTTTATTATAATTGCCACCAATTGACGCGAACCCTAAAGATAGATCTATGAGCTTTGACACGCCCAGTCAGAGAATTTGAACTGCTTTAGTACTTCGATGTTTATATGTTTGGGGATATTCTAGATGCATTTTGTTAATGTCGGTTACCAGGTGTTCAATCCATATGAATGAATTTTAAACACTTGCAAGTGTATGATTATTGAATAAATGAAATCTTGTGGTCTATTAAAATTATGAAAATGATTGATTACGATAAACTAATGAACTCACCAACCTTTTAGTTGACACTTTAAAGCATGTTTATTCTCAGGTATGAAAGAAATCTTCCGCTGTGCATTTGCTCATTTTAGAGATATTACTTGGAGTCATTCATGACATATTTCAAAAGACGTTGCATTCGAGTCGTTGAGTTCATCAAGATTATTATTAAGTCAATTATAGTTGGATATATTATGAAATGATATGCATGCCGTCAACTTTCGATGAAATGAAAGTTTGTCTTTTAAAAACGAATGCAATGTTTGTAAAATGTATTATATAGAGGTCAAGTACCTCGCGATGTAACCAAATGTAATGTATTCATCCAGATAGATTAGGACGGGTTATTAAAGTTGGTATCAGAGCGGTGGTCGTAGCAAACCAGGTCTTGCATTAGTGTGTCTAACTAGTAGATGTTAGGATGCATTAATGAGTCTGGACTTCGGCCTAGTAGTTGTTAGGATATATTAATAAGTCTGAACTTGAACCTGGTCTGCATGTCAAAAAGTTTTGCTTATCATTTTCTTGTCGGAAATTACTTGCTTATCATTCTTAGTCTAGACACATCTTACTGCATTGCTTTCATGAATAGTGAATATACAAGATTCATATCTTAGCGTATATGCTAATTCATATCTTAACATATCTATTATTGTAAACTTTTCCTGACATATTGCGTAAATTCCACCGTAATCTACGAAATCTTTTGTTCTATATATATTCTATATAATTAGAATACCATCCGATAGCCAGAAATCATTTCTTATCGAAAAATCCTTTACTCAATCGTACGAAATGGAACTCGCCACTAGTTCAAGTCCCTTGGATTCCGACATGGAGTCCCACTCAAACTCCGAAAGCAGTGTGACTGGAATGGACCAACCAATTAACCATCATCTATTCTGGATGAATTAGGGATGGGTTCGTAGTCTACTTAATCACTGGAGACAAAAAGAAGGTGATCCCTTCCACCCACCTTATTGCCCTCTCAATGAGGAACCTGAAGCACTTACCGGCGAACCTATCCGAAATACCATTTTCAGCCCCATTTCCAGGGTAGCTCGTCACGATTATATTCTATCGATAATTCTAAACCTTATTCATCTGCTTGTTCTGACCGACAATCATCCCGGAGTAATCGAAGAAGTCAATGAATTTCGCGCTCGGGTAGTGGCTTTGGAGAATATGGTGCAAAGGTTACGAGCAACAGCAACAGCACCGACAGCATAACCAGTACCACCATCCACAACAACCACATCCGCACTGCAAACCTCAACTTTATAATTTGTACCTCGAGCATCAATGTCATACGCACCATAGATGCCAAGGAGTACCAATAACAATAACCGATGAAGTATTGATTCATAAATTCATTAGAGAATCATTTTATGGCGATTATATAATCTCTAAAGTCTTAGAGATCATTTATTCTAGTTCCAACTGAAAAGAAAATGAGATTAATATCATATTAACTCATTAATTCCACGATTACATCTGAAGAAAATATATATGTAAGTATATTTCCATAAAGATTGTAATTAAAATTCTTTTGTACAAACTGTTAATGGTGAAAATATTTTAATGGGTAGGTAATACCCGAGGAATATTTAGATTTCACATTAATAAGTTACACTGTACATTCTTCGAATCTGATTCAACAGTCATTTACTATCCTATTTACTTCCACAGATATATGAATCCGTTCACCGCAGAATAACCATTTTCATTCAATTTCATATTTGGATTTTGACCTATCAAAATCCAACAAGTGGCATAATGAAGAAAACATTGGACAAAATAAAATTTGTTAGAAACAAACAAATTGACTATGAGGAATTTTGTTTAGAATCCACGCTAACAAAATCCTAGCTAACTATTCCTAGCTAACTGATTACATTTTATTTATCGCAATTTTATTTATCGTCATCTAATTTCCGTTATTTATTTTACGCACTTTATTTATCGTCATTTAAATACTGTTATTTACGCATTTAAATATCGGGACACGTATACAAGGTTTTGACATATCATATCGGCGCATCTATATATTATTTGGAATAACCATAGACACTCTATATGCAGTAATGCTTGAGTTAGCTATACAGGGTTGAGGTTGATTCTACAATAATATATATACTTTGAGTTGTGATCGAGTCTGAGACATGTATACAATGGGTCACGATATGTATTAATTAATTCGAATATTATATATATATGAATTACTGAATTACTAACTGTGGAGTACTAATTTGTGACAACCCGAAAATTTCCAACCAAATTTAAACTTTAATCTTTATATATTACCGACACGATAAGCAAAGTTTGTAAGTTGAATCTTAAGAATTTTAAACTGTGTTCATACATTCATTTAACCTCGACCAAATTCCAAAGATTCACGAACCATTATAAGAACGGATATGATTATATATGTATATGTGTATATATTATAACTTGAAAACATTAACAAAGTATTAGACATATAATACTTTATATAAACGTATTTGTTTCAAAATATATTCTAATAGTTATCAATGGAATTAAAAGATGATATCAAATGATTGAATTATTAGATACATTGAATTAGGATTACGAGTCTCTGTTAAGAGGTCCACTTTGATTTAGAAAACCTTTCCTTTTTAACGATATCCGGAATATTTGATAAAAGTGATTTACAAAAGTGTCATTAACGAGAGTTAGTCAAAAGTTAGTAATCATTTCCGTTTAAGTTTCAAAAGTGTACTTTACTCGTGTCCCTTGATAAATCAACTAGTTAGTTTTCATATTAAAAACATTATTTGGTAAAATAACTACTATCATTTAAAACGAGTTAAATTATATAAAACGAACTTTGAAATGTAATTAGTTTTGAAAGACTAAATATTATATCATTAGATAAATATTTCAAACATATATATTATGTACAAATTTACAATTCTAAATAAGAATATATATATATCTATATATATATATATATATATATATATATATATATATACATATATATATATATATATATACATATATATATATATATATACATATATATATATATATATACATATATATATATATATATACATATATATATATATATATACATATATATATATATATATATATATATATATATATATATATATATATATATATATATATATATATATATATATATATATATATATATATATATTAACCTAGTCATAAAACGTCCTGATTTAAAATAATATATTTTGATAAACAACGAGTCACTGATTTATAGAAGCAAATGACCATAACGCTCAATTTTATAAGTTACATTTTTCATAAAATAATTTATCAATGACTAAAACTAAAATTTGATAATGGTACGAGTCACTAAACGTAAAAGGCTAGTTTTCTAAGTGTACGAAAATGCGTTCAAAAAACCGGAACCGGTACTTAAGTCGAGGGTCAACGTACAACACGCCAGTGTAAAAATTACAAATCAACTATGCACGAGAATAAAATATAATTTTTAATTAATTATAAGAATTAAATATAATATATAATTAAAAATATATATGTATACGTAAATTAGACCATGATTGATCATATGAGTGAGTTAGGTGTCGGTAAAAAAAATGGGTAACTCACAGATCCATCTAACTTGTAAAAGTGATGTTCAAAAAGTCAAGAAATGGGGACGTGAGTTGAATTGCATTTGCTATATATATATATATATATATATATATATATATATATATATATATATATATATATATATATGTCATTTAGTTCAACCGAGTCTCACACATACTAACATCCAATTATTATTTCATATTAGTATATTATAATTATTATTATTACTATTATTAGTAATATTAAGATATACATAACATATTACGACGACGTTATGAGCAAGCTATTTCAAATGGGTTTTTCGAGTATGATAGGGCTAAGAAAATTATGGGTCATAGTTATGGAAGTTATGGGTATGGATCGGGGGTATTGTTCTTGAGGTCAACTAAGCATTTATCGTCTCCGTCGCATCTACGTACTTTCCTGTAATATTGAATCTCAGTATTGATACGTGAGTACTCATAACTTAACTTTTATATATTAGTAGTGTATCCTTGACTAGTGCTCGAGTATATAGGATTATGCATGCTTGTACTTTTGATATTGCTATTAGATAGGATATGTTGAATCCTGAATTAGTTACGTATGCGGTTGAGATAAGGTATAAGATATGCATGTCGTTGGAAAGCTAGAGAAAAATTAAGAACTTTTCATTTAGATATCGAATGGTTTCGATGAACGGATTTGAAGTTATAGTCAATCGAATTTTTGTATTATTATTAAAAATGATTATTATTATCGTCGTTATTATCGTCGTTCTAGTTTTATCTTATCTTTATCAATAAAAGGAATTATCATTAAAAATTGTTATTTTTATTTTTATTACTATCGTTATTATTGTTAAAGTTATAATTAGTATTATTATTATTATTATCTAATTATTATTATTATTATTATTATTATTATTATTATTATTATTATTATTATATATATATCATTATTTAAAAATGGTTATTGTTATTGTTATTATTATTATTATATTATCATTAAAATAATTATTAGTATTATCGTTAATAATGTCAAAGTAATTATCATTATTAGTATTATTGTAATTAAAACTAATATTAGTAACACCTAATTATTTTGATTACTATTATTACCATTATTATGAACACGATATAAAAGTCGATTAAAAGCTATTAAACGAAACGATTAGTAAATAATGAGTATGTGTATCATGATGAAATTAAAATATTATAAGATATTGATTTAGATAAAAGTATCGTTCTTATTATTTTTATCATTACTATTATTATTAAAAGTATCGTTAGTATTAAAACTATCATTTTAACAAAAATTATCATTTTAATAGAAATGTCATTGTTATTATAAAATATCATTATTATTATCATTTTAAATAGAATTATTATTTTAAAGATAATATTAAAAAGTATCGTAAATATTAAAGTTATCATAATTAGAATTATCATTTTATCATAATGTCATTTTAGTAATTATAAATATTGATATTTTAGTAATAGAATAATAATAATTATTATTACAAAATAATACAACTTTTACTTACTATTATTATAGATATTATTTTATCAAATAAATATGTGATACAAACATATTTTACTACGTGTAATAAAATTACTTTAATAATACCTATTATATTATCTTTATGATATTAGATGAACTCTATAAATTATATTACTTAATATATATAAGAGTATATTTTATTATATAAATTTTAATATAAAAATTTTATTTATTAATAAATGAATTATATTATTTACTCTAATAAATTTTTTAAAAATATTTAAAAATATAAAACGACGATATTTAAACTATATATTAATCATGTATAGATTTTTGGAAATTATTTTGAGTCAAATTGACTTTTGTTGACTTTTGCATATTAGTCTCGAGCATTAGGATTGTGGTACACTATGACTTGACCTAATTTGTTAGACAAATATTGACCAACACATAAATATATATAATTAATTTAGGTTCGTGAATCCGAGGCCAACCTTGCACTTGTTCAATGACGTTATATGTATTTTTACTATGAAATACAGTATGGTGAGTTTCATTTGCTCCTTTTTTAAATGCTTTTTCAATATATATTTTTGGGACTGAGAATACATGCGCTTTTATAAATGTTTGACGAAATAGACACAAGTAATTGAAACTACATTCTATGGTTAAATGATCGAAGCTGAATATGCCCCTTTTGCTTGGTAACCTAAGAATTAGTAAACCAGTCTACTAATTGACGCGAATCCTAAAGATAGATCTATTGGGCCTAACAAACCCCATCCGTTGTAGCGGATGCTTTAGTATTTCGATGTTGTTTTATCATGTCCGATGGATGTCCCGGAATGATATGGGATATTCTTATATGCATCTTGTTAATGTTGGTTACCAGGTGTTCACTATATGAATGATATTTTTGTCTCTATGCATGGGACATATATTTATGAGAAATGAAAATGAAAATCTTGTGGTCTATTAAAATGATGGAAATGAATGATTATGATAAACTAATGAACTCACCAACCTTTTGGTTGACACTTTAAAGCATGTTTATTCTCAGGTATTAAAGAAATCTTCCGATGTGCATTTGCTCATTTTAAAGATATTACTTGGAGTCTTTCATGGAATATTTCGAAGAACATTACATTCAAGTCATTGAGTTCATCGAAGATTATTATTAAGTCAATTTATAGTTGGATAGTGGATATTATGAAATGGTATGCATGCCTGTCAATTTTCGATGTAAAGAAAGTTTGTCTTTTAAAAATGAATTCAATATTTGTAAAATGTATCATATAGAGGTCAAATACCTCGCGATGTAATCAACTATTGTGAATTGTTTATAATGTATATGAACGAGTCCTTTCATAATTGTGGACTACTAATATTGGATAATTAAAATGAATTAAAATATTGATTATAATATATGAAACTAAACATTTCTTCAAGTTTGCCACTTGATTTCATCTTGAACCTCATTTGTATCTTGACAACTACAATCTGCGTTCAAACCTTTCATGATTCTTGAAAACACCTCAATCAAGAGGATGAACCAACCGCACTTCATCTATGGAAGAAAATATTGATACATATAGTTATGCACCTAAAAAAACTCAAAACCTGAGTAAACGTTTAACACGTATCTATACAATCTCCTTTGGCGTTGTTATTACCGAAAATAACTTTGAAATCCCTTTTCCAAATTAGCTAATTTTGTCACAGCTCCAGCAAGACAACTTCGACTTTCATTCGGATTAGCATTATAATAACCGTGATACATAAGTTACCTTTCGTCATCATTATCGGGGAACCGTTTATATTCCACCACATTAGCAGTAAACTTACCAGCAACTTCATTACTCATTTGCTTAAGTCTCTCCGAAGAACCATTATAGTTGTTTATTAAAACCTTACCATATACTCATCCACATCTTATAACGAGAATTACCATACCAATTATCGGGAATCAGCAATGTAACAACCCAACCCATAATCCATACAATAAATTTTTTATTTTTTTTTATACAACACAATTTCACGCCAAATAAACATGTAACCCATTTCACGAGTTCCATTTAAAATGCACAACAATTAATTGTTTACAAAAGGCACGAAGGCCACGAATAAAGTTTAGTACAAGTTTGACCCATTACAAATGATAGTCTATAAACCAAACGACGTTCCGAGCATGGTTTGGGACTAAACTACCCAAAACTAGGCCAACTTCCAAAAGCTCCAACATAACAACAACAAGGGACACCTAGTGCCCAACGACCCCCTTGCCCTTGTCCGCACCTGCATCTAAAAAGATAAACAACGAGAGGGGTAAGCAAAGCTTAGTGAGTAGAATAAATATATACATGCATATAAGACTTACCCACACGCATCCACGATATCAAATAACGCGTACAATCGCATAACATCTCGATAAATAAGCTAGTATCGTCAAACCGTATAACTAGCCACATTAATAACATAAATATCATAATCATAAATCAGATGCTAGCATCAACAACTATAAACCATGGTTAACCAAAATCCTTCGCAAGGGGAATGACTTTGCGAAACAAGTCATCGATGTTCATAACAATCGTTAGCTCCCAAACACGGCTATGGTATACTAACCCCCCGAGGTGTTCCAAAAACGGCTATGGCATCACCCCCAAGTGTTCCCAAAAACGGCTATGGCATCACTTGATTAACATGTGAGTAAAACACGGCTATTAATCACAATCTTGTACACAAACACGGCTATGTGCACAAATAACACGGATAACAACGTGGGAGTAAAACACGGCTATTACTCGCCACTATATGCACAAACACGGCTATGTGCATAAATAACATACGTAGACAAAAACGGCTACGTCTCGCAACTATGGTCACAAAACGGCTATGTGACACCAGCAATACAGCACATAAATCATATACATACATATATAGATATTCCACTCACCTCAAGTCCCTTGTGAAAGCTAACCGATCTTGCAACCCTTCAATGTAACGTACCTATTACATTATGCATTTATTAACATACAATCTAGTTAAATTAAATGCCAACCTCTAACCCTTGAGCATTTAATTATCCTATCGCATTAAATGACTCAATTATACCAAAACCGCCCATAAATGACCATTCTTGTCATAAATCACTAAAAACTAGTGATTAGGGTCTATTAACATCAACTAACATAAACTTGGTGTATTTCATACCCATTTTACCCAATTAGTTCAACTTTGACTCATATGACCCATTTTGACACTTACACAATCAAACTTTGTCATACATGACCTATTCACAATCTCGCCAACATTTAACAAGTGTATTTAATGCTTACAACACCATTAACATTTACAAACCCTATTTCATTAGACCAAACCCTAGATTATGGTAATTAGGGTTTCCTTTCAACAATCTAATCCAAAATCCACCCATTTAACCCTCAAATGGGTCACACAAATCCCATACGAACCAAACCCTAGCTTAACTAAATAAAACTCGAAACTTAAAGTTGAGACTTACCAAAACTATCCTCTTGTAGCTAATAGCAAGGAGAACAACTTTAATTCTTGCTTCTAGGATTGATTCACAAAACTCTTTCTTCAAATCTCAAGTATAAACTAAGTGGATTTTAAGTTTTGAGAGGAATTTATGAAAGAAAATGGAAAAGAAATGAGAATATAGGATAAGTGGTTGATATTAAAAGCTCCAACCAGATCTACATGTAAAAAGACTAAATTACCCCTAAAACCTATTTAATTTGAGTAAAATTCGGAATCAGAATTGCAGAAGTGCCGTGGCGCGACATAAAGAAGGAAAAATGACCCTTCTTAACTCAAATTCTGATCTGGATTTGCTTTGTTTACCGCGGTGCGATCCCTTTTGCGGCGGCGCGGCGTTTGCCTTTTCCTGGTCACTATGAATGTTTAACATAAAACAAAGGTTCAAACATATATATATATATATATATATATATATATATATATATATATATATATATATATATATATATATATATATATATATATATATATATATATATATATATATATATATATATATATATATACATATGCCCTTATACGACAATTAACACCGTAGCTCATTTAATCACATAACGAACAGGTTTTAAGCGTACTTTTGATTAAGTACGTACCTTAAGACGAGCACAGAAAAACGGGGTGTTACAACTCTCCCCCACTTAAATCGGAGCGCGTCCTCGCGATCCAAGCCGCATGACACGAGGGAAGATAAACCAACACAAATTCTTCGGGCTCCCAAGTAAACTCGGAACCTTTACTACGACGCCATTGGACCTTAAAGATCCTCACCTCCTTGTTACGCAACATTTTAACCTTCTCATCAAGTATAGCAATCGGCCCTTCGACATACTCCAACTTGTTGTTTAACTCTATATCATCTAGTGGCATCCACGACGAATCATCCACAAGACACTTACGGAGATGGGAAACATGAAATGTATTATGGATCCCCGCAAGCTCTTCGGGTAATTCCAAACGATAAGCAACTTCACCAACCCGAGCCAAAATCTTAAATGGCCCAATAAACCGAGGAGCTAACTTTCCTCATTTCCGAAACCGAATAATACCCTTCCATGGCGAAACCTTGAGCATCACCATATCACCTTCTTGGAATTCAATCAAGCGTCTACGCTTATCGGCGTAAGACTTTTGCCTATCTTGCGCCTTTTTCAAATGTTCCCGAATCATATTGATTTTATCATTTGTCTCCAATACCAAGTCGGAGCTCCCGAGTTCCTTTTGTCCCACTTCTCCCCAACAAATCAGGGTTCGACACCTTCTACCATACAATATCTCATACGGTGGCATTCCAATACTAGAGTGAAAACTATTATTGTATGAGAATTCCACCAAAGGTAAATGTTCATCCCAACTACCACCGAAGTCAATGATACACGCACGTAACATATCCTCCAATGTTTGATTCGTACGTTCGGTTTGACCGTCCGTTTGAGGATGGTACGCCGTACTCATATTTACCCTCGTACCCATATCTTCATGAAATTTCTTCCAAAATCGAGAAGTAAAACGCGTGTCCCGATCCGAAACGATAGACGCGGGAACGCCATGTCTCGATATCACCTCTTTAATGAACATCTTCACGAGTGCCTCCGACGAAATTGCTTCTTTAATAGGAAGAAACAACGCACTCTTCGTCAATCTATCGACAATCACCCAAATAGTGTCAAATTGGGTTCTTGCCGTTTTCGGCAACTTGGTAATAAAATCCATGGTAATATGCTCCCACTTCCACATCGGAACTTCTAGCGGTTGCAACTTACCATACGGATTTTGGTGTTCGGCTTTAACTTGCAAGCACGTGACGCATTGCTCAACATACTTAACAACGTCGCATTTCATGCCCGGCCACCAATAATCTTTCTTCAAATCATGGTACATGTTTGTCGTACCCGGATGTATGGAATACTTAGACTTGTGCGCCTCATCAAGAAGCACCTTTCGGAAACCACCCATCTTAGGCACCCACACTCTTTCTTGAAAAGACAATAAACCACGCGAACCCATCGTAATGAATTCCGATTGCCCCATAATTCGTTCCGCATGCTTGTTGTGAACGTAAGCCTCTATTTGAATCACACCAAGTTTTTCAAGAAAATCGTTAGTAATAATCATACGTAACAATCCCAATCGTAACGCCGGGTGGTGACTCTTTTGGCTTAACGCATCCGCGACCACATTCGCTTTGCCCAGATGATAAAGTATCTCACAATCATAGTCTTTCACCATATCCATCCATCTACGTTGACGATAATTCAAATCCCGTTGATCAAAAAGATGTTTCAAACTCTTGTGATCCGAATAAATCATACACTTGACACCATACAAGTAATGGCGCCAAATTTTCAAAGCATGGACCACCGCCGCTAATTCGAGATCATGAGTCGGGTATCTCTTTTCATGTTCCTTTAATTGGCGTGAGGCGTAAGCGATGACTTTACCTCGTTGCATTAGAACACACCCGAGCCCATTCAAAGAAGCATCAGAATAGACCGTCATATCAACTACTCCTTTCGGCAATACTAAGACCGGAGCTTTACACAATTTCTCTTTCAATGATTGAAAAGCGATTTCTTGCTCGTTCTCCCAATTGAATCTCGTATTCTTCCTTGTAAACTTAGTTAATGGTGAAGCAATCTTGGAAAAGTCTTGGATAAACCGACGATAATAACCGGCCAATCCGAGAAAACTTCGGATTTCCGTAGGCGTATTCGGTCATCCCCAATCCTTCATCGTCTCTATCTTCCCCGGATCTACTTGAATACCATCATTGTTCACAATATGGCCAAGGAATTGAACCTCCCTTAGCCAAAATTCATATTTTGAGAATTTAGCATACAACTTCTCTTTTCTCAACATTTTCAATACTTCGCGCAAGTGGTGTTCATGTTCCGTCATGCTCTTAGAATAGACAAGAATATCGTCAATGAACACAATTACCGACTTGTCCAACATAGGTTGGCACACTTGGTTCATAAGATCCATGAATGCCACCGGTGCATTCGTAAGACCAAAAGGCATAACCACAAATTCAAAATGCCCGTAACGCGTTCGAAAGGCCATTTTCTCAATATCTTCCTCACGGACCCGCATTTGGTGATAGCCGGACCGTAGGTCGATCTTAGAGAAATATGTCGCACCTTAGAGTTGGTCAAACAAATTGTCAATCTGAGGCAATGGATAACGATTTTTGATTGTCACCTTATTTAACTCCCGATAATCGATGCACATCCGCATACTACCATCCTTCTTTTTCACGAATAAAACTGGAGCGCACCATGGCGAAGCACTCGGTCGAATAAAACCCTTCTCAAGCAACTCTTGGGGTTGATTTAACAACTCTTGCATTTCCGTCGGTGCTAAATGATAAGGAGTTTTAGCAATGGGAGTAGCTCCCGGAACCAACTCAATGCGAAACTCGACTTGTCTTTCCGCCGGAACACCCGGTAACTCATCCGGAAAAACATCATCAAACTCACTTACCACCGGAATTTCACGAATGGGTGGTGGCTCATTACGAGTATTAACAACATGAGCAAGGAAAGCCATGCCACCGGTAACAACGAGACGACGTGCCCGTGCAAAAGTGCATATCGGCACCGGTCTCCTTCGTTTATCACCATGAATAATTAACTCTCCCCCACTTGGGGTCTTCACACGAATAGATTTTTCATGGCACGCAATATCAGCTCTATTATGATCGAGCCAATCCATACCAACCACGATATCAAAATCACCCAACGTCATCGGAATGAGATCAATATTAAAGTTCTCGGAACCAAACACAACGTTACAATTTTTACACACATCAACCACTAGCACCGTCTTGCCATCCGCTATTTCGACTTCTACCGGATGACTTAACTTAGCTAACGGTTTATTAAGTTTAGGCACAAATTTTGGAGACACGAACGATAAATTTGCACCGCTATCAGATAGAATCCTTGCCGGATTAGAGTTAACCATGAAAGTACCTGAGATGACTTCGTTGGATTGTTTGGCTTCATCATTCGTCATCAAGTAGTTACGCCGCCTAGCCGACCCCGCCGCCTTCTCTAGCCTCTTTACTTGGTCGTTTAATAATTCGGGACATTCCGCCTTCCGATGCCCCGTCTTTTGACAATTAAAGCACGTGACCGTCTTGATCAAACAATCACAAGCATAATGACCCGGCTTCCCACAACTATAACAAGTAGGCGTAAAAGTATTCGAACCACCCTTCTTCATACTTCCGACGCTTTTGGACACACCCTTGCTCTTCTTGTTGGAGTAACTAGGCGCTCCAAATTTTCTTTTGCTCGACCCATAACTAACCGGAACCGGACTTGGAGCTTGTGCTTCAAACCCTTTTGCCACTGCCAAAAGCTTAGTGAAAGTTACAACATGATCGATACTAATTTTACCCTTTAAATCATCTCTAAGGGTTGCATGAAAGTCTTCCATTAGCATTTAATCATTTCCCGCATACTCGGGACAAAAACGTGCCTTGGCGAGAAAATTGGTTTTAAGAGTGTTTAGGTCCAAAGACCCTTGACGCATGTTCCTTAACTCGTTGTGCAATTTAGAAAGATCCGCTTGCGTACGATATTCAAGGAAAAACTCCTTCTTGAAATCCGCCCAAGATAACCCCACAAAAGCCGCATCACCGACCATATCAATCTTGCCATAGAGCCAATCTTTAGCATGGCCCCTTAACAAACTAGTAGCAAGCCTCGTTTTTTTCTCAGGTGGGCACTCGATCGTGCGAAAACAACCTTCAACATCGGAAATACAAGCCGCACTCTTCATGGGGTCGGGATCCCCGTGAAAGTGAGGAGGCTTAGTTGCCAAGAAGTTCTTATAGCTAAACTCCAACTCGCCCACATTTTGAGGTCTAGGAAACCTCCTTTCAACTTTTTCTTTAACGGCATTAGTCATCCGTTCTTGAATCATATAGACAATTTGTTCCGAAACCGACTCTTCGAATATTTGTTTAACCCTTCGTGAGAAAACCGAAACATAGTTTTCTAAAGCGGTCTCAATCTTGGTGGTCATCTCATCTTCCTCCACATGAGAGGGAACACCATTGCCCTTCGTATTCGTTCCGTTTCTCGTCTTCATTCTAAAGATTAAAAATGGATTAGACATCACCAACAATTTAATACATATATATATACCTATGCATATGACCGCACACACAACACATCTAGCTCGATACTTGTCGCACATCCTTGTTTGACTTGACTTGCAACCGTAATAGTGGTCGCGACTCACTATTACGCTCACATGCCGTGCCATGCTAAAACGTGTCACAACTGTAGTGACCCGAACTTTTCCATGTTTATGTATATTAATTGAGATTGATATTTACATGATTAAATGTTTCCAACATGTTAAGCAATCAAACTTGTTAAGACTTGATTAATTGAAATATGTTTCATATAGACAATTGACCACCCAAGTTGACCGGTGATTCACGAACGTTAAAATTTGTAAAAACTATATGATGACATATATATGGATATATATATAGTTAACATGATACTATGATAAGTAAACATATCATTAAGCATATTAACAATGAACTACATATGTAAAAACAAGACTACTAACTTAATGATTTTTAAACGAGACATATATGTAACGATTATCGTTGTAAAGACATTTAATGTATATATATCATATTAAGAGATATTCATACATGATAATATCATGATAATATAATAATTTAAAATCTCATTTGATATTATAAACATTGGGTTAACAACATTTAACAAGATCGTTAACCTAAAGGTTTCAAAACAACACTTACATGTAACGACTAACGATGACTTAACGACTCAGTTAAAATGTATATACATGTAGTGTTTTAATATGTATTTATACACTTTTGAAAGACTTCAATACACTTATCAAAATACTTCTACTTAACAAAAATGCTTACAATTACATCCTCGTTCAGTTTCATCAACAATTCTACTCGTATGCACCCGTATTCGTACTCGTACAATACACAGCTTTTAGATGTATGTACTATAGGTATATACACTCCAATGATCAGCTCTTAGCAGCCCATGTGAGTCACCTAACACATGTGGGAACTATCATTTGGCAACTAGCATGAAATATCTCATAAAATTACAAAAATATGAGTAATCATTCATGACTTATTTACATGAAAACAAAATTACATATCCTTTATATCTAATCCATACACCGACGACCAAAAACACCTACAAACACTTTCATTCTTCAATTTTCTTCATCTAATTAATCTCTCTCAAGTTCTATCTTCAAGTTCTAAGTGTTCTTCATATATTCTACAAGTTCTAGTTACATAAAATCAAGAATACTTTCAAGTTTGCTAGCTCACTTCCAATCTTGTAAGGTGATCATCCAACCTCAAGAAATCTTTGTTTCTTATAGTAGGTTATCATTCTAATACAAGGTAATAATCATATTCAAACTTTGGTTCCATTTCTATAACTATAACAATCTTATTTCAAGTGATGATCTTACTTGAACTTGATTTCGTGTCATGATTCTGCTTCAAGAACTTCGAGCCATCCAAGGATCCGTTGAAGCAAGATCCATTTTTCTCTTTTACAGTAGGTTTATCCAAGGAACTTAAGGTAGTAATGATGTTCATAACATCATTCGATTTATACATATAAAGCTATCTTATTCGAAGGTTTAAACTTGTAATCACTAGAACATAGTTTAGTTAATTCTAAACTTGTTCACAAACAAAAGTTAATCCTTCTAACTTGACTTTTAAAATCAACTAAACACATGTTCTATATCTATATGATATGCTAACTTAATGATTTAAAACCTGGAAACACGAAAAACACCGTAAAACCGGATTTACGCCGTCGTAGTAACACCGCGGGCTGTTTTGGGTTAGTTAATTAAAAACTATGATAAACTTTTATTTAAAAGTTGTTATTCTGAGAAAATGATTTTTATTATGAACATGAAACTATATCCAAAAATTATGGTTAAACTCAAAGTGGAAGTATGTTTTCTAAAATGGTCATCTAGACGTCGTTCTTTCGACTGAAATGACTACCTTTACAAAAATGACTTGTAACTTATTTTTCCGACTATAAACCTATACTTTTCTGTTTAGATTCATAAAATAGAGTTCAATATGAAACCATAGCAATTTGATTCACTCAAAAAGGATTTAAAATGAAGAAGTTATGGGTAAAACAAGATTGGATAATTTTTCTCATTTTAGCTACGTGAAAATTGGTAGCAAATCTATTCCAACCATAACTTAATTAACTTGTATTGTATATTATGTAATCTTGAGATACCATAGACACGTATACAATGTTTCGACCTATCATGTCGACACATCTATATATATTTCGGAACAACCATAGACACTCTATATGTGAATGTTGGAGTTAGCTATACATGGTTGAGGTTGATTCTAAAATATATATAGTTTGAGTTGTGATCAATACTGAGATACGTATACACTGGGTCGTGGATTGATTCAAGATAATATTTATCGATTTATTTCTGTACATCTAACTGTGGACAACTAGTTGTAGGTTACTAACGAGGATAGCTGACTTAATAAACTTAAAACATCAAAATATATTAAAAGTGTTGTAAATATATTTTGAACATACTTTGATATATATGTATATATTGTTATAGGTTTGTGAATCAACCAGTGGCCAAGTCTTACTTCCCGACGAAGTAAAAATCTGTGAAAGTGACTTATAGTCCCACTTTTAAAATCTAATATTTTTGGGATGAGAATACATGCAGGTTTTATAAATGATTTACAAAATAGACACAAGTACATGAAACTACATTCTATGGTTGAATTATCGATATCGAATATGCCCCTTTTTATTAAGTCTGGTAATCTAAGAATTAGGGAACAGACACCCTAATTGACGCGAATCCTAAAGATAGATCTATTGGGCCCAACAAGCCCCATCCAAAGTACCGGATGCTTTAGTACTTCGAAATTTATATCATATCCGAAGGGTGTCCCGGAATGATGGGGATATTCTTATATATGCATCTTGTTAATGTCGGTTACCAGGTGTTCACCATATGAATGATTTTTATCTCTATGTATGGGATGTGTATTGAAATATGAAATCTTGTGGTCTATTATTATGATTTGATATATGTATATATATAGGTTAAACCTATAACTCACCAACATTTTTGTTGACGTTTTAAGCATGTTTATTCTCAGGTGATTATTAAGAGCTTCCGCTATCGCATACTTAAATAAGGACGAGATTTGGAGTCCATGCTTGTATGATATTGTGTAAAAACTGCATTCAAGAAACTTATTTTGTTGTAACTTATTTGTATTGTAAACCATTATGTAATGGTCGTGTGTAAACAGGATATTTTAGATTATCATTATTTAATAATCTACGTAAAGCTTTTTAAAACCTTTATCTATGAAATAAAGGTTATGGTTTGTTTTAAAAATGAATGCAGTCTTTGAAAAACGTCTCATATAGAGGTCAAAACCTCGCAACGAAATCAATTAATATGGAACGTTTTTAATCAATAAGAACGGGACATTTCAGTTGGTATCCGAGCGTTGGTCTTAGAGAACCAGAATTTTGAATTAGTGTGTCTTATCGAGTTTGTTAGGATGCATTAGTGGGTCTGGACTTCGACCATGTTTACTTGAAAAATGATTGCTTAACAAATTTTGTTGGAAACTATATATTTTTAACATGTGAATATTATGTGATATATTAATCTCTTAACGCGTTTGATATTATGTGATAGATGTGTACCTCTAGAACAAGTCCCATTGACTCACCTAATAATAATGAAGAGTCAAATGTAAATTGGAATGATTCGTGGACTGATTCACAAGTTCCCGAAGAGGAACCGGAAGAAGAGTCGGAACCGGAAGAAGAATCGGAACCGGAAGAAGAATCGGAACCGAAAGAAGAATCGGAACCGGTGGGGGAAATAATAAAACGGTTAAGTAAAAGAAAATCCTCAACCAACCGACCAAGGTTAATTATGGTCAATGGTGTTTCCGCCAAGGAAGCAAAATATTGGGAGGATTACCAATTCTCCGATGAATTGGATTCCGACGAGAATTCCGATGATGTTATAGAAATTACCCCAACTTAATTTAAAAAGGCAAAAGAAAATAATAAGGGAAAGGGCATAAAAATAGAGAAATCTAATTCCAACCCCGATGAACTTTATATGTATCGTCAACCCCCGAAGTCCTTAAGTTGTAACAATGACCCGGGAACCTCTAAACCACCAGGTTTTTCTAAACCAATGTGGAAAACGACGGCTCGTATTAGGGGAACATCATATATCCCTAGAAACTTGGCAAAACGAACCAAAACCGAAGAAGAAGAAACAAGCGAGTCGGAATAAGATAGTTGTATTCGTGTGATGTAATATATGTAATATAGTGTGCTTATGCTTTATGCTTTATGATATATGTAAAAATTGCTTGTATTAATAAGTATTTTTTTTATGAATCTAACTCTTGTCTATTTTACAGTATAAAAACACAAAATGGATAGACAACCCAATATTTTAAGAGACCTACCCGGAGACATGATTGATGAAATCTTGTCTAGAGTCGGTCAGAATTCTTCGGCACAACTATTTAAGACGAGATCAGTTTGTAAGACATTCGAAGAACGTTCCAAGAATGCCTTGGTTTATAAAAGGCTTTCGTTCGAAAGATGGGGGATATCACATTGGGAAATCCATAAGTTACGATGTGTTTACTTTGACGCATATATTGCGGGGAACCCAAATGCTATTTTACGCAATGGGTTATGAAATTATTTTGACACAATATATCCGAATATTGGACTTCGTGATTTAGAAAAAGCGGCTAACATGCAACATAAAGAAGCATGTTATGCTTACGGATTAGTAATGTTCGCTTCTCACCAAAGTGAGAATAAGAACATCGGGCTACAACTATTAAACAAAACGTTTCCACAAGTGACGGAGTCGGTAATTGGGGTAAGAAATGAGGTTTTTAGATTGTTACGGGACTGTTGGACATTACGTAATCCTCGTCCCTTTGACGACGTTACAACACGCTGTCTTATCAACGGCCATAACGGTTATGTTCCACAAGACCAAGGATGGGAAGTAATCCTAGTAAAACCAGAATGCATGACTTGTTTCTGGACGTATGAATTACGTGTCTTTATTGCCTTTGCTGAACGACTTGTGTACTAGCTAGAATTATCTTCACAACCATCTTGTATCAAATTTATTGTGTGCTATATTTCATGCTATATGTAAAATAAGCGGTATTGTAAGTTTGTAAAATATTGTGTAAAAGTTTGAACGCGAAATATTATTATAATCAGTTTTTCATATAGAATTGTAGTAGTTGAATTGTATATTAGCTACTAAGTATGAACTTAACGGGTAGGTACTACCCGAATTTAAACTTATAAAACGCTAATATGAAGAAAAAGCTTTTATAAATCAGTTCATATTATGCTACGAAATACTATTAACTACTCTTAATATTCTGTATGATTAACTTGTTCCATTTGACTATTTTGAAGGAAATGGCACCGACTACTCGACACACCGTGAATATGAATGAAGAGGAATTCCGTACTTTTCTAGCTTCAAACATAGCCGCAGTACAGGCTGCGCTACATACCAACAATAACCTTGGATCTAGCAGTACAGGAAATCGTGTAGGATGCACCTACAAAGAATTCACTGCCTGCAAACCTTTGGAATTTGATGGAACCGAAGGACCGATCGGATTGAAACGGTGGACCGAGAAGGTCGAATCGGTGTTTGCCATAAGTAAGTGTACTGAAGAGGACAAAGTGAAGTACGCTACGCATACCTTCACAGGTTCTGCGTTAACATGGTGGAATACCTATCTAGAGCAAGTGGGACAAGACGATGCGTACGCACTACCGTGGTCAGCATTCAAGCACTTGATGAACGAGAAGTACCGTCCCAGAACCGAGGTCAATAAGCTCAAGATAGAACTTAGAGGGTTACGAACCCAAGGATTTGAAATTACCACGTACGAAAGACGATTCACAGAATTGTGCCTATTGTGTCCAGGAGCATTCGGAGATGAGGAAGAGAAGATCGACGCGTTTGTGAAAGGATTACCGGAAAGAATCCAAGAAGATATAAGTTCACACGAGCCCGCCTCCATACAACAGGCATGTAGAATGGCTCACAAACTAGTGAACCAGATTGAAGAAAGAATTAAAGAACAGACTGCTGAAGAGGCCAATGTGAAGCAAGTCAAAAGAAAGTGGGAGGAAAACGGTGATAAGAATCACCAATACAACAACAACAGCAATTACAACAATAATCGCAACAATTATCCCAACAATCGCAACATCAATCGCAACTACAACAAACGGCCCAACAACAACAACAACAACAACAACAACAACAACAACAACAACAACAACAACAACAACAACAATAACAACAACAACAACAGTAACTACAACAATCATCCCAACAACAATAATAACCGCAACAACAACAACAATCAGAAGCAGCTATGCCAAAGGTGTGAAAAGTATCACTCGGGGTTCTGCACCAAATTTTGCAACAAGTGTAAAAGAAATGGTCATAGCGCGGCGAAGTGTGAGGTCTACGGTGTAGTGACCCGAACTTTTCCATGTTTATATATATTAATTGAGATTGATATTTACATGATTAAATGTTTCCAACATGTTAAGCAATCAAACTTGTTAAGACTTGATTAATTGAAATAGGTTTCATATAGACAATTGACCACCCAAGTTGACCGGTGATTCACGAACGTTAAAACTTGTAAAAACTATATGATGACATATATATGGTTATATATATAGTTAACATGATATTATGATATGTAAACATATCATTAAGTATATTAACAATGAACTACATATGTAAAAACAAGACTACTAACTTAATGATTTTGAAACGAGACATATATGTAACGATTATCGTTGTAACGACATTTAATGTATATATATCATATTAAGAGATATTCGTACATCATAATATCATGATAATATAATAATTTAAAATCTATTTTGATATTATAAACATTGGGTTAACAACATTTAACAAGATCGTTAACCTAAAGGTTTCAAAACAACATTTACATGTAACGACTAACGATGACTTAACGACTCAGTTAAAATGTATATACATGTAGTGTTTTAATATGTATTCATACACTTTTGAAAGACTTCAAGATACTTATCAAAATACTTCTACTTAACAAAAATGCTTACAATTACATCCTCGTTCAGTTTCATCAACAATTCTACTTGTATGCACCCGTATTCGTACTCGTACAATACACAGCTTTTAGATGTATGTACTATTGGTATATACACTCCAATGATCAGCTCTTAGCAGCCCATGTGAGTCACCTAACACATGTGGGAACCATCATTTGGCAACTAGCATGAAATATCTCATAAAATTACAAAAATATGAGTAATCATTCATGACTTATTTACATGAAAACAAAATTACATATCCTTTATATCTAATCCATACACCAACGACCAAAAACACCTACAAACACTTTCATTCTTCAATTTTCTTCATCTAATTGAACTCTCTCAAGTTCTATCTTCAAGTTCTAAGTGTTCTTCATAAATTCCAAAAGTTCTAGTTTCATAAAATCAAGAATACTTTCAAGTTTGCTAGCTCACTTCCAATCTTGTAAGGTGATCATCCAACCTCAAGAAATCTTTGTTTCTTACAGTAGGTTATCATTCTAATACAAGGTAATAATCATATTCAAACTTTGGTTCAATTTCTATAACTATAACAATCTTATTTCAAGTGATGATCTTACTTGAACTTGTTTTCGTGTCATGATTTTGCTTTAAGAACTTTGAGCCATCCAAGGATCCATTGAAGCTAGATCCATTTTTCTCTTTTCTAGTAGGTTCATCCAAGGAACTTAAGGTAGTAATGATGTTCATAACATCATTCGATTCATACATATAAAACTATCTTATTCGAAGGTTTAAACTTGTAATCACTAGAACATAGTTTAGTTAATTCTAAACTTGTTCACAAACAAAAGTTAATCCTTCTAACTTGACTTTTAAAATCAACTAAACACATGTTCTATATCTTTATGATATGCTAACTTAATGATTTAAAACCTGGAAACACGAAAAACACCGTAAAACCGGATTTACGCCGTCGTAGTAACACCGCGGGCTGTTTTGGGTTAGTTAATTAAAAACTATGATAAACTTTGATTTAAAAGTTGTTATTCTGAGAAAATGATTTTTATTATGAACATGAAACTATATCCAAAAATTATGGTTAAACTCAAAGTGGAAGTATGTTTTCTAAAATGGTCATCTAGACGTCGTTCTTTCGACTGAAATGACTACCTTTACAAAAACAACTTGTAACTTATTTTTCCGACTAGAAACCTATACTTTTTTTGTTTAGATTCATAAAATAGAGTTCAATATGAAACCATAGCAATTTGATTCACTCAAAACGGATTTAAAATGAAGAAGTTATGGGTAAAACAAGATTGGATAATTTTTCTCATTTTAGCTACGTGAAAATTGGTAACAAATTTATTCCAACCATAACTTAATCAACTTGTATTATATATTATGTAATCTTGAGATACCATAGACACGTATACAATGTTTCGACCTATCATGTCGACACATCTATATATATTTCGGAACAACCATAGACACTCTATATGTGAATGTTGGAGTTAGCTATACAGGGTTGAGGTTGATTCCAAAATATATATAGTTTGAGTTGTGATCAATACTGAGATACGTATACACTGGGTCGTGGATTGATTCAAGATAATATTTATCGATTTATTTCTGTACATCTAACTGTGGACAACTAGTTGTAGGTTACTAACGAGGACAGCTGACTTAATAAACTTAAAACATCAAAATATATTAAAAGTGTTGTAAATATATTTTGAACATACTTTGATATATATGTATATATTGTTATAGGTTCGTGAATCAACCAGTGGCCAAGTCTTACTTCCCGACGAAGTAAAAATCTGTGAAAGTGAGTTATAGTCCCACTTTTAAAATCTAATATTTTTGGGATGAGAATACATGCAGGTTTTATAAATGATTTACAAAATAGACACAAGTACGTGAAACTACATTCTATGGTTGAATTATCGAAATCGAATATGCCCCTTTTTATTAAGTCTGGTAATCTAAGAATTAGGGAACAGACACCCTAATTGACGCGAATCCTAAAGATAGATCTATTGGGCCTAACAAACCCCATCCAAAGTACCGGATGCTTTAGTACTTCGAAATTTATATCATATCCGAAGGGTGTCCCGGAATGATGGGGATATTCTTATATATGCATCTTGTTATTGTCGGTTACCAGGTGTTCACCATATGAATGATTTTTATCTCTATGTATGGGATGTGTATTGAAATATGAAATCTTGTGGTCTATTGTTACGATTTGATATATATAGGTTAAACCTATAACTCACCAACATTTTTGTTGACGTTTTAAGCATGTTTATTCTCAGGTGATTATTAAGAGCTTCCGCTGTCGCATACTTAAATAAGGACAAGATTTGGAGTCCATGCTTGTATGATATTGTGTAAAAACTGCATTCAAGAAACTTATTTTGTTGTAACATATTTGTATTGTAAACCATTATGTAATGGTCGTGTGTAAACAGGATATTTTAGATTATCATTATTTGATAATCTACGTAAAGCTTTTTAAACCTTTATTGATGAAATAAAGGTTATGGTTTGTTTAAAAATGAATGCAGTCTTTGAAAAACGTCTCATATAGAGGTCAAAACCTCGCAACGAAATCAATTAATATGGAACGTTTTTAATCAATAAGAACGGGACATTTCAGTTGGTATCCGAGCGTTGGTCTTAGAGAACCAGAAAATTTGCATTAGTGTGTCTTATCGAGTTTGTTAGGATGCATTAGTGAGTCTGGACTTCGACCGTGTTTTCTTTAAAAATGATTGCTTAACATTTTTGTTGGAAACTATATATTTTTAACATATGAATATTATGTGATATATTAATCTCTTAACGTGTTTGATATTATGTGATAGATGTCTACCTCTAGAACAAGTCCCATTGACTCACCTAATAATAATGAAGAGTCAAATGTAAATTGGAATGATTTGTGGACTGATTCACAAGTTCCCGAAGAGGAACCGGAAGAAGAGTCGGAACCGGAAGAAGAATCGGAACCGGAAGAAGAATCGGAACCGGATGAAGAAATAGAACCGGTGGGGGAAATAATAAAACGGTTAAGTAAAAGAAAATCCTCAACCAACCGACCAAAGTTAATTATGGTCAATGGTGTTTCCGCCAAGGAAGCAAAATATTGGGAGGATTACCAATTCTCCGATGAATCGGATTCCGACGAGAATTCCGATGATGTTATAGAAATTACCCCAACTGAATTTAAAAAGGCAAAAGAAAATAATAAGGGAAAGGGCATAAAAATAGAGAAATCTAATTCCAACCCCGATGAACTTTATATGTATCGTCAACCCCCGAAGTCCTTAAGTTGTAACAATGACCCGGGAACCTCTAAACCACCAGGTTTTTCTAAACCAATGTGGACAACGACGGCTCGTATTAGGGGAACATCATATATCCCTAGAAACTTGGAAAAACGAACCAAAACCGAAGAAGAAGAAACGAGCGAGTCGGAATAAGATAGTTGTATTCGTGTGGTGTAATATATGGAATATAGTGTTCTTATGCTTTATGATATATGTAAAAATTGCTTGTATTAATAAGTATTTTTTTTATGAATCTAACTCTTGTCTATTTTACAGTTTAAAAACACAAAATGGATAGACAACCCAATATTTTAAGAGACCTACCCGGAGACATGATTGATGAAATCTTGTCTAGAGTCGGCCAGAATTCTTCGGCACAACTATTTAAGGCGAGATCAGTTTGTAAGACATTCGAAGAACGTTCCAAGAATGTCTTGGTTTATAAGAGACTTTCGTTTGAAAGATGGGGGATATCACATTGGGAAACCCATAAGTTACGATGTGTTTACTTTGACGCATATATTGCGGGGAACCCAAATGCTATTTTACGCAACGGGTTAAGAAATTATTTTGACTCAATATATCCGAATATTGGACTTCGTGATTTAGAAAAAGCGGCTAACATGCAACATAAAGAAGCATGTTATGCTTACGGATTAGTAATGTTCGCTTCTCACCAAAGTGAGAACAAGAACATCGGGCTACAACTATTAAACAAAACGTTTCCACAAGTGACGGAGTCGGTAATTGGGGTAAGAAATGAGGTTTTTAGATTATTACGGGACTGTTGGACATTACGTAACCCTCGTCCCTTTGATGACGTTACAACACGCTGTCTTATCAACGGCCATAACGGTTATGTTGCACAAGACCAAGGATGGGAAGTAGTCCTAGTAAAACCAGAATGCATGACTTGTTTCTGGACGTATGAATTACGTGTCTTTATTGCCTTTGCTGAACGACTTGTGTACTAGCTAGAATTGTCTTCACAACTATCTTGTATCAAAGTTATTGTGTGCTATATTTCATGCTTTATGTAAAATAAGCGGTATTGTAAGTTTGTAAAATATTGTATAAAAGTTTGAACGCGAAATATTATTATAATCAGTTTTTCATATAGAATTGTAGTAGTTGAATTGTATATTAGCTACTAAGTATGAACTTAACGGGTAGGTACTACCCGAATTTAAACTTATAAAACGCTAATATGAAGAAAAAGCTTTTATAAATGAGTTCATATTATGCTACGAAATACTATTAATTACTCTTAATATTCTGTATGATTAACTTGTTCCATTTAACTATTTTGAAGGAAATGGCACCGACTACTCGACACACCGTGAATATGAATGAAGAGGAATTCCGTACTTTTCTAGCTTCAAACATAGCCGCAGTACAGGCTGCGCTACATACCAACAATAACCTTGGATCTAGCAGTACAGGAAATCGTGTAGGATGCACCTACAAAGAATTCACTGCCTGCAAACCTTTGGAATTTGATGGAACCGAAGGACCAATCGGATTGAAACGGTGGACCGAGAAGGTTGAATCGGTGTTTGCCATAAGTAAGTGTACTGAAGAGGACAAAGTGAAGTACGCTACGCATACCTTCACAGGTTCTGCGTTAACATGGTGGAATACCTATCTAGAGCAAGTGGGACAAGATGATGCGTACGCACTACCGTGGTCAGCATTCAAGCACTTGATGAACGAGAAGTACCGTCCCAGAACCGAGGTCAATAAGCTCAAGACAGAACTTAGAGGGTTACGAACCCAAGGATTTGATATTACCACGTACGAAAGACGATTCACAGAATTGTGCCTATTGTGTCCGGGAGCATTCGAAGATGAGGAAGAGAAGATCGACGCTTTTGTGAAAGGATTACCGGAAAGAATCCAAGAAGATATAAGTTCACACGAGCCCGCCTCCATACAACAGGCATGTAGAATGGCTCACAAACTAGTGAACCAGATTGAAGAAAGAATTAAAGAACAGACTGCTGAAGAGGCCAATGTGAAGCAAGTCAAAAGAAAGTGGGAGGAAAACGGTGATAAGAATCACCAATACAACAACAACATCAATTACAACAATAATCGCAACAATTATCCCAACAATCGCAACATCAATCGCAACTACAACAAACGGCCCAACAACAACAACAACAACAACAGCAACTACAACAATCATCCCAACAACAATAATAACCGCAACAACAACAACAATCAGAAGCAACTATGCCAAAGGTGTGAAAAGAATCACTCGGGGTTCTGCACCAAATTTTGCAACAAGTGTAAAAGAAATGGTCATAGCGCGGCGAAGTGTGATGTCTACGGACCAGGGGTTAATAGAACGAAAGGAACAAATGGTGTCGGAACGAGTAATGGCGGAGCAAGTAGTGTCGGAGCAAGTTATGCCAATGTAGTTTGTTATAAATGTGGAAAACCAGGCCACATTATTAGAAATTGCCCGAACCAGGAGAACACGAATGGACAAGGCCGTGGAAGAGTTTTCAATATTAATGCGGTAGAGGCACAGGAAGACCCGGAGCTTGTTACGGGTACGTTTCTTATTGACAATAAATCTGCTTACGTTTTATTTGATTCGGGTGCGGATAGAAGCTATATGAGTAGAGATTTTTGTGCTAAATTAAGTTGTCCATTGACGCCTTTGGATAGTAAATTTTTACTCGAATTAGCAAATGGTAAATTAATTTCAGCAGATAATATATGTCGGAATCGAGAAATTAAACTGGTTAGCGAAACATTTAAGATTGATTTGATACCAGTAGAGTTAGGGAGTTTTGATGTGATAATCGGTATGGACTGGTTGAAAGAAGTGAAAGCGGAGATCGTTTGTTACAAAAATGCAATTCGCATTATACGAGAAAAAGGAAAACCCTTAATGGTGTACGGAGAAAAAGGCAACACGAAGCTACATCTTATTAGTAATTTGAAGGCACAAAAACTAATAAGAAAAGGTTGCTATGCTGTTCTAGCACACGTCGAGAAAGTACAAACTGAAGAAAAGAGCATCAATGATGTTCCCATTACAAAAGAATTTCCCGATGTATTTCCGAAAGAATTACCGGGATTACCCCCACATCGATCCGTTGAATTTCAAATAGATCTTGTACCAGGAGCTGCACCAATAGCTCGTGCTCCTTACAGACTCGCACCCAGCGAGATGAAAGAACTGCAAAGCCAATTACAAGAACTTTTAGAGCGTGGTTTCATTCGACCAAGCACATCACCGTGGGGAGCTCCTGTTTTGTTTGTCAAGAAGAAAGATGGTACATTCAGGTTGTGTATCGACTACCGAGAGTTGAACAAACTTACCATCAAGAACCGCTACCCACTACCGAGAATCGACGACTTATTTGATCAACTACAAGGCTCGTCTGTTTATTCAAAGATTGACTTAAGTTCCGGGTATCATCAAATGCGGGTGAAAGAAGATGATATTCCAAAGACTGCTTTCAGAACACGTTACGGTCATTACGAGTTTATGGTCATGCCGTTTGGTTTAACTAATGCACCAGCTGTGTTCATGGACCTTATGAACCGAGTGTGTGGACCATACCTTGACAAGTTTGTCATTGTTTTCATTGATGACATACTTATTTACTCAAAGAATGACCAAGAACACGGTGAACATTTGAGAAAGGTGTTAGAAGTATTGAGGAAGGAAGAATTGTACGCTAAGTTTTCAAAGTGTGCATTTTGGTTGGAAGAAGTTCAATTCCTCGGTCACATAGTGAACAAAGAAGGTATTAAGGTGGATCCGGCAAAGATAGAAACTGTTGAAAAGTGGGAAACCCCGAAAACTCCGAAACACATACGCCAGTTTTTAGGACTAGCTGGTTACTACAGAAGGTTCATCCAAGACTTTTCCAGAATAGCAAAACCCTTGACTGCATTAACGCATAAAGGGAAGAAATTTGAATGGAATGATGAACAAGAGAAAGCGTTTCAGTTATTGAAGAAAAAGCTAACTACGGCACCTATATTGTCATTGCCTGAAGGGAATGATGATTTTGTGATTTATTGTGATGCATCAAAGCAAGGTCTCGGTTGTGTATTAATGCAACGAACGAAGGTGATTGCTTATGCGTCTAGACAATTGAAGATTCACGAACAAAATTATACGACGCATGATTTGGAATTAGGCGCGGTTGTTTTTGCATTAAAGACTTGGAGGCACTACTTATGTGGGGTCAAAAGTATTATATATACCGACCACAAAAGTCTTCAACACATATTTAATCAGAAACAACTGAATATGAGGCAGCGTAGGTGGATTGAATTATTGAATGATTACGATTTTGAGATTCGTTACCACCCGGGGAAGGCAAATGTGGTAGCCGATGCCTTGAGCAGGAAGGATAGAGAACCCATTCGAGTAAAATCTATGAATATAATGATTCATAATAACATTACTACTCAAATAAAGGAGGCGCAACAAGGAGTTTTAAAAGAGGGAAATTTAAAGGATGAAATACCCAAAGGATCGGAGAAGCATCTTAATATTCGGGAAGACGGAACCCGGTATAGGGCTGAAAGGATTTGGGTACCAAAATTTGGAGATATGATAGAAATGGTACTTAGAGAAGCTCATAAAATCAGATACTCAATACATCCTGGAACGGGGAAGATGTACAAGGATCTCAAGAAACATTTTTGGTGGCCGGGTATGAAAGCCGATGTTGCTAAATACGTAGGAGAATGTTTGACGTGTTCTAAGGTCAAAGCTGAGCATCAGAAACCATCAGGTCTACTTCAACAACCCGAAATCCCGGAATGGAAATGGGAAAACATTACCATGGATTTCATCACTAAATTGCCAAGGACTGCAAGTGGTTTTGATACTATTTGGGTAATAGTTGATCGTCTCACCAAATCAGCACACTTCCTACCAATAAGAGAAGATGACAAGATGGAGAAGTTAGCACGACTGTATTTGAAGGAAGTCGTCTCCAGACATGGAATACCAATCTCTATTATCTCTGATAGGGATGGCAGATTTATTTCAAGATTCTGGCAGACATTACAGCAAGCATTAGGAACTCGTCTAGACATGAGTACTGCCTATCATCCACAAACTGATGGGCAGAGCGAAAGGACGATACAAACGCTTGAAGACATGCTACGAGCATGTGTTATTGATTTCGGAAACAGTTGGGATCGACATCTACCGTTAGCAGAATTTTCCTACAACAACAGCTACCATTCAAGCATTGAGATGGCGCCGTTTGAAGCACTTTATGGTAGAAAGTGCAGGTCTCCGATTTGTTGGAGTGAAGTGGGGGATAGACAGATTACGGGTCCGGAGATTATACAAGAAACTACCGAGAAGATCATCCAAATTCAACAACGGTTGAAAACCGCCCAAAGTCGACAAAAGAGCTACGCTGACATTAAAAGAAAAGATATAGAATTTGAAATTGGAGAGATGGTCATGCTTAAAGTTGCACCTTGGAAAGGCGTTGTTCGATTTGGTAAACGGGGAAAATTAAATCCAAGGTATATTGGACCATTCAAGATTATTGATCGTGTCGGACAAGTAGCTTACCGACTTGAGTTACCTCAACAACTCGCGGCTGTACATAACACTTTCCACGTCTCGAATTTGAAGAAATGTTTTGCTAAAGAAGATCTCACTATTCCGTTAGATGAAATCCAAATCAACGAAAAACTTCAATTCATCGAAGAACCCGTCGAAATAATGGATCGTGAGGTTAAAAGACTTAAGCAAAACAAGATTCCAATTATTAAGGTTCGATGGAATGCTCGTAGAGGACCCGAGTTCACCTGGGAGCGTGAAGATCAGATGAAGAAGAAATAACCGCATCTATTTTCAGAAGATTCGTCAACACCTTCAACAGCTTAAAATTTCGGGACGAAATTTATTTAACGGGTAGGTACTGTAGTGACCCGAACTTTTCCATGTTTATATATATTAATTGAGATTGATATTTACATGATTAAATGTTTCCAACATGTTAAGCAATCAAACTTGTTAAGACTTGATTAATTGAAATAGGTTTCATATAGACAATTGACCACCCAAGTTGACCGGTGATTCACGAACGTTAAAACTTGTAAAAACTATATGATGACATATATATGGTTATATATATAGTTAACATGATATTATGATATGTAAACATATCATTAAGTATATTAACAATGAACTACATATGTAAAAACAAGACTACTAACTTAATGATTTTGAAACGAGACATATATGTAACGATTATCGTTGTAACGACATTTAATGTATATATATCATATTAAGAGATATTCGTACATCATAATATCATGATAATATAATAATTTAAAATCTATTTTGATATTATAAACATTGGGTTAACAACATTTAACAAGATCGTTAACCTAAAGGTTTCAAAACAACATTTACATGTAACGACTAACGTTGACTTAACGACTCAGTTAAAATGTATATACATGTAGTGTTTTAATATGTATTCATACACTTTTGAAAGACTTCAAGATACTTATCAAAATACTTCTACTTAACAAAAATGCTTACAATTACATCCTCGTTCAGTTTCATCAACAATTCTACTTGTATGCACCCGTATTCGTACTCGTACAATACACAGCTTTTAGATGTATGTACTATTGGTATATACACTCCAATGATCAGCTCTTAGCAGCCCATGTGAGTCACCTAACACATGTGGGAACCATCATTTGGCAACTAGCATGAAATATCTCATAAAATTACAAAAATATGAGTAATCATTCATGACTTATTTACATGAAAACAAAATTACATATCCTTTATATCTAATCCATACACCAACGACCAAAAACACCTACAAACACTTTCATTCTTCAATTTTCTTCATCTAATTGAACTCTCTCAAGTTCTATCTTCAAGTTCTAAGTGTTCTTCATAAATTCCAAAAGTTCTAGTTTCATAAAATCAAGAATACTTTCAAGTTTGCTAGCTCACTTCCAATCTTGTAAGGTGATCATCCAACCTCAAGAAATCTTTGTTTCTTACAGTAGGTTATCATTCTAATACAAGGTAATAATCATATTCAAACTTTGGTTCAATTTCTATAACTATAACAATCTTATTTCAAGTGATGATCTTACTTGAACTTGTTTTCGTGTCATGATTTTGCTTTAAGAACTTTGAGCCATCCAAGGATCCATTGAAGCTAGATCCATTTTTCTCTTTTCTAGTAGGTTCATCCAAGGAACTTAAGGTAGTAATGATGTTCATAACATCATTCGATTCATACATATAAAACTATCTTATTCGAAGGTTTAAACTTGTAATCACTAGAACATAGTTTAGTTAATTCTAAACTTGTTCACAAACAAAAGTTAATCCTTCTAACTTGACTTTTAAAATCAACTAAACACATGTTCTATATCTTTATGATATGCTAACTTAATGATTTAAAACCTGGAAACACGAAAAACACCGTAAAACCGGATTTACGCCGTCGTAGTAACACCGCGGGCTGTTTTGGGTTAGTTAATTAAAAACTATGATAAACTTTGATTTAAAAGTTGTTATTCTGAGAAAATGATTTTTATTATGAACATGAAACTATATCCAAAAATTATGGTTAAACTCAAAGTGGAAGTATGTTTTCTAAAATGGTCATCTAGACGTCGTTCTTTCGACTGAAATGACTACCTTTACAAAAACGACTTGTAACTTATTTTTCCGACTAGAAACCTATACTTTTTTTGTTTAGATTCATAAAATAGAGTTCAATATGAAACCATAGCAATTTGATTCACTCAAAACGGATTTAAAATGAAGAAGTTATGGGTAAAACAAGATTGGATAATTTTTCTCATTTTAGCTACGTGAAAATTGGTAACAAATTTATTCCAACCATAACTTAATCAACTTGTATTATATATTATGTAATCTTGAGATACCATAGACACGTATACAATGTTTCGACCTATCATGTCGACACATCTATATATATTTCGGAACAACCATAGACACTCTATATGTGAATGTTGGAGTTAGCTATACAGGGTTGAGGTTGATTCCAAAATATATATAGTTTGAGTTGTGATCAATACTGAGATACGTATACACTGGGTCGTGGATTGATTCAAGATAATATTTATCGATTTATTTCTGTACATCTAACTGTGGACAACTAGTTGTAGGTTACTAACGAGGACAGCTGACTTAATAAACTTAAAACATCAAAATATATTAAAAGTGTTGTAAATATATTTTGAACATACTTTGATATATATGTATATATTGTTATAGGTTCGTGAATCAACCAGTGGCCAAGTCTTACTTCCCGACGAAGTAAAAATCTGTGAAAGTGAGTTATAGTCCCACTTTTAAAATCTAATATTTTTGGGATGAGAATACATGCAGGTTTTATAAATGATTTACAAAATAGACACAAGTACGTGAAACTACATTCTATGGTTGAATTATCGAAATCGAATATGCCCCTTTTTATTAAGTCTGGTAATCTAAGAATTAGGGAACAGACACCCTAATTGACGCGAATCCTAAAGATAGATCTATTGGGCCTAACAAACCCCATCCAAAGTACCGGATGCTTTAGTACTTCGAAATTTATATCATATCCGAAGGGTGTCCCGGAATGATGGGGATATTCTTATATATGCATCTTGTTATTGTCGGTTACCAGGTGTTCACCATATGAATGATTTTTATCTCTATGTATGGGATGTGTATTGAAATATGAAATCTTGTGGTCTATTGTTACGATTTGATATATATAGGTTAAACCTATAACTCACCAACATTTTTGTTGACGTTTTAAGCATGTTTATTCTCAGGTGATTATTAAGAGCTTCCGCTGTCGCATACTTAAATAAGGACAAGATTTGGAGTCCATGCTTGTATGATATTGTGTAAAAACTGCATTCAAGAAACTTATTTTGTTGTAACATATTTGTATTGTAAACCATTATGTAATGGTCGTGTGTAAACAGGATATTTTAAATTATCATTATTTGATAATCTACGTAAAGCTTTTTAAACCTTTATTGATGAAATAAAGGTTATGGTTTGTTTAAAAATGAATGCAGTCTTTGAAAAACGTCTCATATAGAGGTCAAAACCTCGCAACGAAATCAATTAATATGGAACGTTTTTAATCAATAAGAACGGGACATTTCATACGGACCAGGAGTTAATAGAACGAAAGGAACAAATGGTGTCGGAACGAGTAATGGCGGAGCAAGTAGTGTCGGAGCAAGTTATGCCAATGTAGTTTGTTATAAATGTGGAAAACCGGGCCACATTATTAGAAATTGCCCGAACCAGGAGAACACGAATGGACAAGGCCGCGGAAGAGTTTTCAATATTAATGCGGCAGAGGCACAGGAAGACCCAGAGCTTGTTACGGGTACGTTTCTTATTGACAATAAATCTGCTTACGTTTTATTTGATTCGGGTGCGGATAAAAGCTATATGAGTAGAGATTTTTGTGCTAAATTAAGTTATCCATTGACGCCTTTGGATAGTAAATTTTTACTCGAATTAGCAAATGGTAAATTAATTTCAGCAGATTATATATGTCGGAATCGAGAAATTAAACTGGTTTGCGAAACATTTAAGATTGATTTGATACCAGTAGAGTTAGGGAGTTTTGATGTGATAATCGGTATGGACTGGTTGAAAGAAGTGAAAGCAGAGATCGTTTGTTACAAAAATGCAATTCGCATTATACGAGAAAAAAAACCCTTAATGGTGTACGGAGAAAAGGGCAACACGAAGCTACATCTTATTAGTAATTTGAAGGCACAAAAACTACTAAGAAAAGGTTGCTATGCTGTTCTAGCACACGTCGAGAAAGTACAAACTGAAGAAAAGAGCATCAATGATGTTCCCATTGCAAAAGAATTTCCCGATGTATTTCCGAAAGAATTACCGGGATTACCCCCACATCGATCTGTTGAATTTCAAATAGATCTTGTACCAGGAGCTGCACCAATTGCTCGTGCTCCTTACAGACTCGCACCCAGCGAGATGAAAGAACTGCAAAGCCAATTACAAGAACTTTTAGAGCGTGGTTTCATTCGACCAAGCACATCACCGTGGGGAGCTCCTGTTTTGTTTGTCAAGAAGAAAGATGGTACATTCAGGTTGTGTATCGACTACCGAGAGTTGAACAAAATTACCATCAAGAACCGCTACCCACTACCGAGAATCGACGACTTATTTGATCAACTACAAGGCTCGTCTGTTTATTCAAAGATTGACTTACGTTCCGGGTATCATCAAATGCGGGTGAAAGAAGATGATATTCCAAATACTACTTTCAGAACACGTTACGGTCATTACGAGTTTATGGTCATGCCGTTTGGTTTAACTAATGCACCAGCAGTGTTCATGGACCTTATGAACCAAGTGTGTGGACCATACCTTGACAAGTTTGTCATTGTTTTCATTGATGACATACTTATTTACTCAAAGAATGACCAAGAACACGGTGAACATTTGAGAAAGGTGTTAGAAGTATTGAGGAAGGAATAATTGTACGCTAAGTTTTCAAAGTGTGCATTTTGGTTGGAAGAAGTTCAATTCCTCGGTCACATAGTGAACAAAGAAGGTATTAAGGTGGATCCGGCAAAGATAGAAACTGTTGAAAAGTGGGAAACCCCGAAAACTCCGAAACACATACGCCAGTTTTTAGGACTAGCTGGTTACTACAGAAGGTTCATCCAAGACTTTTCCAGAATAGCAAAACCCTTGACTGCATTAACGCATAAAGGGAAGAAACTTGAATGGAATGATGAACAAGAGAAAGCGTTTCAGTTTTTGAAGAAAAAGCTAACTACGGCACCTATATTGTCATTGCCTGAAGGGAATGATGATTTTGTGATTTATTGTGACGCATCAAAGCAAGGTCTCGGTTGTGTATTAATGCAACGAACGAAGGTGATTGCTTATGAGTCTAGACAATTGAAGATTCACGAACAAAATTATACGACGCATGATTTGGAATTAGGTGCGGTTGTTTTTGCATTAAAGACTTGGAGGCACTACTTATATGGGGTCAAAAGTATTATATATACCGACCACAAAAGTCTTCAACACATATTTAATCAGAAACAACTGAATATGAGGCAGCGTAGGTGGATTGAATTATTGAATGATTACGACTTTGAGATTCGTTACCACCCGGGGAAGGCAAATGTGGTAGCCGATGCCTTGAGCAGGAAGAACAGAGAACCCATTCGAGTAAAATCTATGAATATAATGATTCATAATAACCTTACTACTCAAATAAAGGAGGCACAACAAGGAGTTTTAAAAGAGGGAAATTTAAAGGATGAAATACCCAAAGGATCGGAGAAGCATCTTAATATTCGGGAAGACGGAACCCGGTATAGGGCTGAAAGGATTTGGGTACCAAAATTTGGAGATATGAGAGAAATGGTACTTAGAGAAGCTCATAAAACCAGATACTCAATACATCCTGGAACGGGAAAGATGTACAAGGATCTCAAGAAACATTTTTGGTGGCCGGGTATGAAAGCCGATGTTGCTAAATACGTAGGAGAATGTTTGACGTGTTCTAAGGTCAAAGCTGAGCATCAGAAACCATCAGGTCTACTTCAACAACCCGAAATCCCAGAATGGAAATGGGAAAACATTACCATGGATTTCATCACTAAATTGCCAAGGACTGCAAGTGGGTTTGATACTATTTGGGTAATAGTTGATCGTCTCACCAAATCAGCACACTTCCTGCCAATAAGAGAAGATGACAAGATGGATAAGTTAGGACGACTGTATTTGAAGGAAGTCGTCTCCAGACATGGAATACCAATCTCTATTATCTCTGATAGGGATGGCAGATTTATTTCAAGATTCTGGCAGACATTACAGCAAGCATTAGGAACTCGTCTAGACATGAGTACTGCCTATCATCCACAAACTGATGGGCAGAGCAAAAGGACGATACAAACGCTTGAAGACATGCTACGAGCATGTGTTATTGATTTCGGAAACAGTTGGGATCGACATCTACCGTTAGCAAAATTTTCCTACAACAACAGCTACCATTCAAGCATTGAGATGGCGCAGTTTGAAGCACTTTATGGTAGAAAGTGCAGGTCTCCAATTTGTTGGAGTGAAGTGGGGGATAGACAGATTACGGGTCCGGAGATTATACAAGAAACTACCGAGAAGATCATCCAAATTCAACAACGGTTGAAAATCGCCCAAAGTCGACAAAAGAGCTACGCTGACATTAAAAGAAAAGATATAGAATTTGAAATTGGAGAGATGGTCATGCTTAAAGTTGCACCTTGGAAAGGCGTTGTTCAATTTGGTAAACGAGGGAAATTAAATCCAAGGTATATTGGACCATTCAAGATTATTGATCGTGTCGGACCAGTAGCTTACCAACTTGAGTTACCTCAACAACTCGCGGCTGTACATAACACTTTCCACGTCTCGAATTTGAAGAAATTTTTTGCTAAAGAAGATCTCACTATTCCGTTAGATGAAATCCAAATCAACGAAAAACTTCAATTCATCGAAGAACCCGTCGAAATAATGGATCGTGAGGTTAAATGACTTAAGCAAAAAAAGATACCAATTGTTAAGGTTCGATGGAATGCTCGAAGAGGACCTGAGTTCACCTGGGAGTGTGAAGATCAGATAAAGAAGAAATACCCGCATCTATTTCCAGAAGATTCGTCAACACCTTCAACAGCTTAAAATTTCGGGACGAAATTTATTTAACGGGTAGGTACTGTAGTGACCCGAACTTTTCCATGTTTATATATATTAATTGAGATTGATATTTACATGATTAAATGTTTCCAACATGTTAAGCAATCAAACTTGTTAAGACTTGATTAATTGAAATATGTTTCATATAGACAATTGACCACCCAAGTTGACCGGTGATTCACGAACGTTAAAATTTGTAAAAACTATATGATGACATATATATGGATATATATATATAGTTAACATGATACTATGATAAGTAAACATATCATTAAGTATATTAACAATGAACTACATATGTAAAAACAAGACTACTAACTTAATGATTTTTAAACGAGACATATATGTAACGATTATTGTTGTAAAGACATTTAATGTATATATATCATATTAAGAGATATTCATACATGATAATATCATGATAATATAATAATTTAAAATCTCATTTGATATTATAAACATTGGGTTAACAACATTTAACAAGATCGTTAACCTAAAGGTTTCAAAACAACACTTACATGTAACGACTAACGATGACTTAACGACTCAGTTAAAATGTATATACATGTAGTGTTTTAATATGTATTTATACAATTTTTAAAGACTTCAATACACTTATCAAAATACTTCTACTTAACAAAAATGCTTACAATTACATCCTCGTTCAGTTTCATCAACAATTCTACTCGTATGCACCCGTATTCGTACTCGTACAATACACAGCTTTTAGATGTATGTACTATTGGTATATACACTCCAATGATCAGCTCTTAGCAGCCCATGTGAGTCACCTAAAACATGTGGGAACCATCATTTGGCAACTAGCATGAAATATCTCATAAAATTACAAAAATATGAGTAATCATTCATGACTTATTTACATGAAAACAAAATTACATATCCTTTATATCTAATCCATACACCAACGACCAAAAACACCTACAAACACTTTCATTCTTCAATTTTCTTCATCTAATTAATCTCTCTCAAGTTCTATCTTCAAGTTCTAAGTGTTCTTCATATATTCTACAAGTTCTAGTTACATAAAATCAAGAATACTTTCAAGTTTGCTAGCTCACTTCCAATCTTGTAAGGTGATCATCCAACCTCAAGAAATCTTTGTTTCTTACAGTAGGTTATCATTCTAATACAAGGTAATAATCATATTCAAACTTTGGTTCAATTTCTATAACTATAACAATCTTATTTCAAGTGATGATCTTACTTGAACTTGTTTTCGTGTCATGATTCTGCTTCAAGAACTTCGAGCCATCCAAGGATCCGTTGAAGCTAGATCCATTTTTCTCTTTTCCAGTAGGTTTATCCAAGGAACTTAAGGTAGTAATGATGTTCATAACATCATTCGATTCATACATATAAAGCTATCTTATTCGAAGGTTTAAACTTGTAATCACTAGAACATAGTTTAGTTAATTCTAAACTTGTTCGCAAACAAAAGTTAATCCTTCTAACTTGACTTTTAAAATCAACTAAACACATGTTCTATATCTATACGATATGCTAAAACCTGGAAACACGAAAAACACCGTAAAACCGGATTTACGCCGTCGTAGTAACACCGCGGGTTGTTTTGGGTTAGTTAATTAAAAACTATGATAAACTTTGATTTAAAAGTTGTTATTCTGAGAAAATGATTTTTATTATGAACATGAAACTATATCCAAAAATTATGGTTAAACTCAAAGTGGAAGTATGTTTTCTAAAATGGTCATCTAGACGTCGTTCTTTCGACTGAAATGACTACCTTTACAAAAACGACTTGTAACTTATTTTTCCGACAATAAACCTATACTTTTCTGTTTAGATTCATAAAATAGAGTTCAATATGAAACCATAGCAATTTGATTCACTCAAAAAGGATTTAAAATGAAGAAGTTATGGGTAAAACAAGATTGGATAATTTTTCTCATTTTAGCTACGTGAAAATTGGTAACAAATCTATTCCAACCATAACTTAATCAACTTGTATTGTATTTTATGTAATCTTGAGATACCATAGACACGTATACAATGTTTCGACCTATCATGTCGACACATCTATATATATTACGGAACAACCATAGACACTCTATATGTGAATGTTGGAGTTAGCTATACAGGGTTGAGGTTGATTCCAAAATATATATAGTTTGAGTTGTGATCAATACTGAGATACGTATACACTGGGTCGTGGATTGATTCAAGATAATATTTATCGATTTATTTCTGTACATCTAACTGTGGATAACTAGTTGTAGGTTACTAACGAGGACAGCTGACTTAATAAACTTAAAACATCAAAATATATTAAAAGTGTTGTAAATATATTTTGAACATACTTTTATATATATGTATATATTGTTATAGGTTCGTGAATCAACCAGTGGCCAAGTCTTACTTCCCGACGAAGTAAAAATCTGTGAAAGTGAGTTATAGTCCCACTTTTAAAATCTAATATTTTTGGGATGAGAATACATGCAGGTTTTATAAATGATTTACAAAATAGACACAAGTACGTGAAACTACATTCTATGGTTGAATTATCGATATCGAATATGCCCCTTTTTATTAAGTCTGGTAATCTAAGAATTAGGGAACAGACACCCTAATTGACGCGAATCCTAAAGATAGATCTATTGGGCCCAACAAGCCCCATCCAAAGTACCGGATGCTTTAGTACTTCGAAATTTATATCATATCCGAAGGGTGTCCCGGAATGATGGGGATATTCTTATATATGCATCTTGTTAATGTCGGTTACCAGGTGTTCACCATATGAATGATTTTTATCTCTATGTATGGGATGTGTATTGAAATATGAAATCTTGTGGTCTATTATTATGATTTGATATATATATATATATATATATATATATATATATATATATATATATATATATATATATATATATATATATATATATATATATATATAGGTTAAACCTATAACTCACCAACATTTTTGTTGACGTTTTAAGCATGTTTATTCTCAGGTGATTATTAAGAGCTTCCGCTGTCGCATACTTAAATAAGGACGAGATTTGGAGTCCATGCTTGTATGATATTGTGTAAAAACTGCATTCAAGAAACTTATTTTGTTGTAACTTATTTGTATTGTAAACCATTATGTAATGGTCGTGTGTAAACAGGATATTTTAGATTATCATTATTTGATAATCTACGTAAAGCTTTTTAAAACCTTTATCTATGAAATAAAGGTTATGGTTTGTTTTAAAAATGAATGCAGTCTTTGAAAAACGTCTCATATAGAGGTCAAAACCTCGCAACGAAATCAATTAATATGGAACATTTTTAATCAATAAGAATGGGACATTTCAACAACCATCTTGCTCGATGTTCAAAACAACAACACATGATTAGTAACATCATAACATAGCATAGTTGTCCACTTATGCATCAAAGAACTAATCAAACCCCGCACTGACCCGTAGTCCTACAAGTTCCGCATATAATTCCACAACGCAAAAGTCTAAGTCTATGCGCCTATCTCAAGTCATCTAAATCCCTTAGACCATGCTCTGATACCACTTGTAACAACCCAACCCGTAATCCATACGATAAATTTTTTTTTTATACAACACAATTTCACGCCAAATAAACATGTAACCCATTTCACGAGTTCCATTTAAAACGCACAACAATTAATTGTTTACAAAAGGCACGAAGGCCACGAATAAAGTTTAGTACAAGTTTGACCCATTACAAATGATAGTTTATAAACCAAACGACGTTCCGAGCATGGTTTGGGACTAAACTACCCAAAACTAGGCCAACTTCCAAAAGCTCCAACATAACAACAACAAGGGACACCTAGTGCCCAACGACCCCCTTGCCCTTGTCCGCGCCTGCATCTAAAAAGATAAACAACGAGAGGGGTAAGCAAAGCTTAGTGAGTAGAATAAATATATACATGCATATAAGACTTACCCACACGCATCCACGATATCAAATAATGCACACAATCGCATAACATCTCGATAAATAACCTAGTGTCGTCAAACCGTACAACTAGCCACATTAATAACATAAATATCATAATCATAAATCAAATGCTAGCATCAACAACTATAAACCATGGTTAACCAAAATCCTTCGCAAGGGGAATGACTTTGCGAAACAAGTCATCGATGTTCAAAACAACCGTTAGCTCCCAAACACGGCTATGGTATACTAACCCCCCGAGGTGTTCCAAAAATGGCTATGGCATCACCCCAAGTGTTCTCAAAAATGGCTATGGCATCACTTGATCAACATGTGAGTAAAACACGTCTATTACTCACAATCTTGTACACAAACACGGTTATGTGCACAAATAACACGGATAACAACGTGGGAGTAAAACACGGGTATTACTCGCCACTATATGCACAAACACGGCTATGTGCATAAATAACATACGCAGACAAAAACGGATATGTCTCGCAACTATGGTCACAAAACGGCTATGTGACACCATCAATACGGCACATAAATCATATACATACATATATAGATATTCCACTCACCTCAAGTCCCTTGTGAAAGTTAACCGAGCTTGCAACCCTTCAATGTAACGTACCTATTACATTATGCATTTATTAACATACAATCTAGTTGAATTAAATGCCAACCTCTAACCCTTGAGCATTTAATTACCCTATCGCATTAAATGACTCAATTATACCAAAATCGCCCATAAATGACCATTCTTGTCATAAATCACTAAAAACTAGTGATTAGGGTCTATTTGTAGTGACCCGAACTTTTCCATGTTATATATATTAATTGAGATTGATATTTACATGATTAAATGTTTCCAACATGTTAAGCAATCAAACTTGTTAAGACTTGATTAATTGAAATAGGTTTCATATAGACAATTGACCACCCAAGTTGACCGGTGATTCACGAACGTTAAAACTTGTAAAAACTATATGATGACATATATATGGTTATATATATAGTTAACATGATATTATGATAAGTAAACATATCATTAATTATATTAACAATGAACTACATATGTAAAAACAAGACTACTAACTTAATGATTTTGAAACGAGACATATATGTAACGATTATCGTTGTAACGACATTTAATGTATATATATCATATTAAGAGATATTCGTACATCATAATATCATGATAATATAATAATTTAAAATCTCTTTTGATATTATAAACATTGGGTTAACAACATTTAACAAGATCGTTAACCTAAAGGTTTCAAAACAACATTTACATGTAACGACTAACGATGACTTAACGACTCAGTTAAAATGTATATACATGTAGTGTTTTAATATGTATTCATACACTTCTGAAAGACTTCAAGACACTTATAAAAATACTTCTACTTAACAAAAATGCTTACAATTACATCCTCGTTCAGTTTCATCAACAATTCTACTCGTATGCACCCGTATTCGTACTCGTACAATACACAGCTTTTAGATGCATGTACTATTGGTATATACACACCAATGATCAGCTCTTAGCAGCCCATGTGAGTCACCTAACACATGTGGGAACCATCATTTGGCAACTAGCATGAAATATCTCATAAAATTACAAAAATATGAGTAATCATTCATGACTTATTTACATGAAAACAAAATTACATATCCTTTATATCTAATCCATACACCAACGACCAAAAACACCTACAAACACTTTCATTCTTCAATTTTCTTCATCTAATTGATCTCTCTCAAGTTCTATCTTCAAGTTTTAAGTGTTCTTCATAAATTCCAAAAGTTCTAGTTTCATAAAATCAAGAATACTTTCAAGTTTGCTAGCTCACTTCCAATCTTGTAAGGTGATCATCCAACCTCAAGAAATCTTTGTTTCTTACAGTAGGTTATCATTCTAATACAAGGTAATAATCATATTCAAACTTTGGTTCAATTTCTATAACTATAACACTCTTATTTCAAGTGATGATCTTACTTGAACTTGTTTTCGTGTCATGATTTTGCTTCAAGAACTTCGAGCCATCCAAGGATCCATTGAAGCTAGATCCATTTTTCTCTTTTCCAGTAGGTTTATCCAAGGAACTTAAGGTAGTAATGATGTTCATAACATCATTCGATTCATACATATAAAGCTATCTTATTCGAAGGTTTAAACTTGTAATCACTAGAACATAGTTTAGTTAATTCTAAACTTGGTCGCAAACAAAAGTTAATCCTTCTAACTTGACTTTTAAAATCAACTAAACACATGTTCTATATCTATATGATATGCTAACTTAATGATTTAAAACCAGGAAACACGAAAAACACCGTAAAACCGGATTTACGCCGTCGTAGTAACACCGCGGGCTGTTTTGGGTTAGTTAATTAAAAACTATGATAAACTTTGATTTAAAAGTTGTTATTCTGAGAAAATGATTTTTATTATGAACATGAAACTATATCCAAAAATTATGGTTAAACTCAAAGTGGAAGTATGTTTTCTAAAATGGTCATCTAGACGTCGTTCTTTCGACTGAAATGACTGCCTTTACAAAAATGACTTGTAACTTATTTTTCTGACTATAAACCTATACTTTTCTGTTTATATTCATAAAATATAGTTCAATATGAAACTATAGCAATTTGATTCACTCAAAACGGATTTAAAATGAAGAAGTTATGGGTAAAACAAGATTGGATAATTTTTCTCATTTTAGCTACGTGAAAATTGGTAACAAATCTATTCCAACCATAACTTAATCAACTTGTATTGTATATTATGTAATCTTGAGATACCATAGACACGTATACAATGTTTCGACCTATCATGTCGACACATCTATATATATTTCGGAACAACCATAGACACTCTATATGTGAATGTTGGAGTTAGCTATACAGGGTTGAGGTTGATTCCAAAATATATATAGTTTGAGTTGTGATCAATACTGAGATACGTATACACTGGGTCGTGGATTGATTCAAGATAATATTTATCGATTTATTTCTGTACATCTAACTGTGGACAACTAGTTGTAGGTTACTAACGAGGACAGCTGACTTAATAAACTTAAAACATTAAAATATATTAAAAGTGTTGTAAATATATTTTGAACATACTTTGATATATATGTATATATTGTTATAGGTTCGTGAATCAACCAGTGGCCAAGTCTTACTTCCCGACGAAGTAAAAATCTGTGAAAGTGAGTTATAGTCCCACTTTTAAAATCTAATATTTTTGGGATGAGAATACATGCAGGTTTTATAAATGATTTATAAAATAGACACAAGTACGTGAAACTACATTCTATGGTTGAATTATCGAAATCGAATATGCCCCTTTTTATTAAGTCTGGTAATCTAAGAATTAGGGAACAGACACCCTAATTGACGCGAATCCTAAAGATAGATCTATCGGGCCCAACAAGCCCCATCCAAAGTACCGGATGCTTTAGTACTTCGAAATTTATATCATATCCGAAGGGTGTCCCGGAATGATGGGGATATTCTTATATATGCATCTTGTTAATGTCGGTTACCAGGTGTTCACCATATGAATGATTTTTATCTCTATGTATGGGATGTGTATTGAAATATGAAATCTTGTGGTCTATTATTATGATTTGATATATATAGGTTAAACCTATAACTCACCAACATTTTTGTTGACGTTTTAAGCATGTTTATTCTCAGGTGATTATTAAGAGCTTCCGCTATCGCATACTTAAATAAGGACGAGATTTGGAGTCCATGCTTATATGATATTGTGTAAAAACTGCATTCAAGAAACTTATTTTGTTGTAACATATTTGTATTGTAAACCATTATGTAATGGTCGTGTGTAAACAGGATATTTTAGATTATCATTATTTGATAATCTACGTAAAGCTTTTTAAACCTTTATTGATGAAATAAAGGTTATGGTTTGTTTTAAAATGAATGCAGTCTTTGAAAAACGTCTCATATAGAGGTCAAAACCTCGCAACGAAATCAATTAATATGGAACGTTTTTAATCAATAAGAACGGGACATTTCAGTTGGTATCAGAGCGTTGGTCTTACAGAACCAGAATTTTGCATTAGTGTGTCTTATCTAGTTTGTTAGGATGCATTAGTAAGTCTGGACTTCGACCGTGTTTACTTGAAAGATGATTGCTTAACAAATTTTGTTGGAAACTATATATTTTTAACATGTGAATATTATGTGATATATTAATCTCTTAACGCGTTTGATATTATGTGATAGATGTCTACCTCTAGAACAAGTCCCATTGACTCACCTAATAATAATGAAGAGTCAAATGTAAATTGGAATGATTCGTGGACTGATTCACAAGTTCCCGAAGAGGAACCGGAAGAAGAGTCGGAACCGGAAGAAGAATCGGAAACGGAAGAAGAATCGGAACCGGATGAAGAAGTAGAACCGGTGGGGGAAATAATAAAACGGTTAAGTAAAAGAAAATCCTCAACCAACCGACCAAGGTTAATTATGGTCAATGGTGTTTCCGCCAAGGAAGCAAAATATTGGGAGGATTACCAATTCTCCGATGAATCGGATTCCGACGAGAATTCCGATGATGTTATAGAAATTACCCCAACTGAATTTAAAAAGGCAAAAGAAAATAATAAGGGAAAGGGCATAAAAATAGAGAAATCTAATTTCAACCCCGATGAACTTTATATGTATCGTCAACCCCCGAAGTCCTTAAGTTTTAACAATGACCCGGGAACCTCTAAACCACCAGGTTTTTCTAAACCGTTGTGGAAAACGACAGTTAGTATTAGGGGAACATCATATATCCCTAGAAACTTGGCAAAACGAACCAAAACCGAAGAAGAAGAAACGAGCGAGTCGGAATAAGATAGTTGTATTCGTGTGGTGTAATATATGTAATATAGTGTTCTTATGCTTTATGATATATGTAAAAATTGCTTGTATTAATAAGTATTTTTTTTATGAATCTAACTCTTGTCTATTTTACAGTTTAAAAACACAAAATGGATAGACAACCCAATATTTTAAGAGACCTACCCGGAGACATGATTGATGAAATCTTGTCTAGAGTCGGCCAGAATTCCTCGGCACAACTATTTAAGGCGAGATCAGTTTGTAAGACATTCGAAGAACGTTCCAAGAATGTCTTGGTTTATAAGAGACTTTCATTTGAAAGATGGGGGATATCACATTGGGAAACCCATAAGTTACGATGTGTTTACTTTGACGCATATATTGCGGGGAACCCAAATGCTATTTTACGCAACGGGTTAAGAAATTATTTTGACTCAATATATCCGAATATTGGACTTCGTGATTTAGAAAAAGCGGCTAACATGCAACATAAAGAAGCATGTTATGCTTACGGATTAGTAATGTTCGCTTCTCACCAAAGTGAGAACAAGAACATCGGGCTACAACTATTAAACAAAACGTTTCCACAAGTGACGGAGTCGGTAATTGGGGTAAGAAATGAGGTTTTTAGATTATTACGGGACTGTTGGACATTACGTAACCCTCGTCCCTTTGACGACGTTACAACACGCTGTCTTATCAATGGCCATAACGGTTATGTTCCACAAGACCAAGGATGGGAAGTAGTCCTAGTAAAACCAGAATGCATGACTTGTTTCTGGACGTATGAATTACGTGTCTTTATTGCCTTTGCTGAACGACTTGTGTACTAGCTAGAATTATCTTCACAACTATCTTGTATCAAAGTTATTGTGTGCTATATTTCATGCTTTATGTAAAATAAGCGGTATTGTAAGTTTGTAAAATATTGTATAAAAGTTTGAACGCGAAATATTATTATAATCAGTTTTTCATATAGAATTGTAGTAGTTGAATTGTATATTAGCTACTAAGTATGAACTTAACGGGTAGGTACTACCCGAATTTAAACTTATAAAACGCTAATATGAAGAAAAAGCTTTTATAAATGAGTTCATATTATGCTACGAAATACTATTAACTACTCTTAATATTCTATATGATTAACTTGTTCCATTTGACTATTTTGAAGGAAATGGCACCGACTACTCGACACACCGTGAATATGAATGAAGAGGAATTCCGTACTTTTCTAGCTTCAAACATAGCCGCAGTACAGGCTGCGCTACATACCAACAATAACCTTGGATCTAGCAGTACAGGAAATCGTGTAGGATGCACCTACAAAGAATTCAATGCTTGCAAACCTTTGGAATTTGATGGAACCGAAGGACCGATCGGATTGAAACGGTGGACCGAGAAGGTGGAATCGGTGTTTGCCATAAGTAAGTGTACTGAAGAGGACAAAGTGAAGTACGCTACGCATACCTTCACAGGTTCTGCGTTAACATGGTGGAATACCTATCTAGAGCAAGTGGGACAAGATGATGCTTACGCACTACCGTGGTCAGCATTCAAGCACTTGATGAACGAGAAGTACCGTCCCAGAACCGAGGTCAATAGGCTCAAGACAGAACTTAGAGGGTTACGAACCCAAGGATTTGATATTACCACGTACGAAAGACGATTCACAGAATGGTGCCTATTGTGTCCGGGAGCATTCGAAGATGAGGAAGAGAAGATCGACACGTTTGTGAAAGGATTACCGGAAAGAATCCAAGAAGATATAAGTTCACACGAGCCCGCCTCCATACAACAGGCATGTAGAATGGCTCATAAACTAGTGAACCAGATTGAAGAAAGAATTAAAGAACAGACTGCTGAAGAGGCCAATGTGAAGCAAGTCAAAAGAAAGTGGGAGGAAAACGGTGATAAGAATCACCAATACAACAACAACAGCAATTACAACAATAATCGCAACAATTATCCCAACAATCGCAACATCAATCGCAACTACAACAAACGGCCCAACAACAACAACAACAACAACAACAACAACAACAGCAACAGCAACTACAACAATCATCCCAACAACAATAATAATCGCAACAACAACAACAATCAGAAGCAGCTATGCCAAAGGTGTGAAAAGTATCACTCGGGGTTCTGCACCAAATTTTTCAACAAGCGTAAAAGAAATGGTCATAGCGTAGCAAAGTGTGAGGTCTACGGACCAGGGGTTAATAGAACGAAAGGAACAAATGGTGTCGGAACGAGTAATGGCGGAGCAAGTAGTGTCGGAGCAAGTTATGCCAATGTAGTTTGTTATAAATGTGGAAAACCGGGCCACATTATTAGAAATTGCCCGAACCAGGAGAACACGAATGGACAAGGCCGCGGAAGAGTTTTCAATATTAATGCGGCAGAGGCACAGGAAGACCCGGAGCATGTTACGGGTACGTTTCTTATTGACAATAAATCTGCTTACGTTTTATTTGATTCGGGTGCGGATAGAATCTATATGAGTAGAGATTTTTGTGCTAAATTAAGTTGTCCATTGACGCCTTTGGATATTAAATTTTTACTCGAATTAGCAAATGGTAAATTAATTTCAGCAGATAATATATGTCGGAATCGAGAAATTAAACTGGTTAGCGAAATATTTAAGATTGATTTGATACCAGTAGAGTTAGGGAGTTTTGATGTGATAATCGGTATGGACTGGTTGAAAGAAGTGAAAGCAGAGATCGTTTGTTACAAAAATGCAATTCGCATTATACGAGAAAAAGGAAAACCCTTAATGGTGTACGGAGAAAAGGGCAACACGAAGCTACATCTTATTAATAATTTGAAGGCACAAAAACTAATAAGAAAAGGTTGCTATGCTGTTCTAGCACATGTCGAGAAAGTACAAACTGAAGAAAAGAGCATCAATGATGTTCCCATTGTAAAAGAATTTCCCGATGTATTTCTGAAAGAATTACCGGGATTACCCCCACATCGATCCGTTGAATTTCAAATAGATCTTGTACCAGGAGCTGCACCAATAGCTCGTGCTCCTTACAGACTCGCACCCAGCGAGATGAAAGAACTGCAAAGCCAATTACAAGAACTTTTAGAGCGTGGTTTCATTCGACCAAGCACATCACCGTGGGGAGCTCCTGTTTTGTTTGTCAAGAAGAAAGATGGTACATTCAGGTTGTGTATCGACTATCGAGAGTTGAACAAACTTACCATCAAGAACCGCTACCCACTATCGAGAATCGACGACTTATTTGATCAACTACAAGGCTCGTCTGTTTATTCAAAGATTGACTTACGTTCCGGGTATCATCAAATGCGGGTGAAAGAAGATGATATTCCAAAGACTGCTTTCAGAACACGTTACGGTCATTACGAGTTTATGGTCATGCCGTTTGGTTTAACTAATGCACCAGCTGTGTTCATGGACCTTATGAACCGAGTGTGTGGACCATACCTTGACAAGTTTGTCATTGTTTTCATTGATGACATACTTATTTACTCAAAGAATGACCAAGAACACGGTGAACATTTGAGAAAGGTGTTAGAAGTACTGAGGAAGGAAGAATTGTACGCTAAGTTTTCAAAGTGTGCATTTTGGTTGGAAGAAGTTCAATTCCTCGGTCACATAGTGAACAAAGAAGGTATTAAGGTGGATCCGGCAAAGATAGAAACTGTTGAAAAGTGGAAAACCCCGAAAACACCGAAACACATACGCCAGTTTTTAGGACTAGCTGGTTACTACAGAAGGTTCATCCAAGACTTTTCCAGAATAGCAAAACCCTTGACTGCATTAATGCATAAAGGGAAGAAATTTGAATGGAATGATGAACAAGAGAAAGCGTTTCAGTTATTGAAGAAAAAGCTAACTACGGCACCTATATTGTCATTGCCTGAAGGGAATGATGATTTTGTGATTTATTGTGACGCATCAAAGCAAGGTCTCGGTTGTGTATTAATGCAACGAACGAAGGTGATTGCTTATGCGTCTAGACAATTGAAGATTCACGAACAAAATTATACGACACATGATTTGGAATTAGGCGCGGTTGTTTTTGCATTAAAGACTTGGAGGCACTACTTATATGGGGTCAAAAGTATTATATATACCGACCACAAAAGTCTTCAACACATATTTAATCAGAAACAACTGAATATGAGGCAGCGTAGGTGGATTGAATTATTGAATGATTACGACTTTGAGATTCGTTACCACCCGGGGAAGGCAAATGTGGTAGCCGATGCCTTGAGCAGGAAGGACAGAGAACCCATTCGAGTAAAATCTATGAATATAATGATTCATAATAACCTTACTACTCAAATAAAGGAGGCGCAACAAGGAGTTTTAAAAGAGGGAAATTTAAAGGATGAAATACCCAAAGGATCGGAGAAGCATCTTAATATTCGGGAAGACGGAACCCGGTATAGGGCTGAAAGGATTTGGGTACCAAAATTTGGAGATATGAGAGAAATGGTACTTAGAGAAGCTCATAAAACCAGATACTCAATACATCCTGGAACGGGGAAGATGTACAAGGATCTTAAGAAACATTTTTGGTGGCCAGGTATGAAAGCCGATATTGCTAAATATGTAGGAGAATGTTTGACGTGTTCTAAGGTCAAAGCTGAACATCAGAAACCATCAGGTCTACTACAACAACCTGAAATCCAGGAATGGAAATGGGAAAACATTACCATGGATTTCATCACTAAATTGCCAAGGACTCCAAGTGGTTTTGATACTATTTGGGTAATAGTTGATCGTCTCACCAAATCAGCACACTTCCTGCCAATAAGAGAAGATGACAAGATGGAGAAGTTAGCACGACTGTATTTGAAGGAAGTCATCTCCAGACATGGAATACCAATCTCTATTATCTCTGATAGGGATGGCAGATTTATTTCAAGATTCTGGCAGACATTACAGCAAGCATTAGGAACTCGTCTAGACATGAGTACTGCCTATCATCCACAAACTGATGGGCAGAGCGAAAGGACGATACAAATACTTGAAGACATGCTACGAGCATGTGTTATTGATTTCGGAAACAGTTGGGATCGACATCTACCGTTAGTAGAATTTTCCTACTACAACAGCTACCATTCAAGCATTGAGATGGCGCCGTTTGAAGCACTTTATGGTAGAAAGTGCAGGTCTCCGATTTGTTGGAGTGAAGTGAAGTGGGGGATAGACAGATTACGGGTCCGGAGATTATACAAGAAACTACCGAGAAGATCATCCAAATTCAACAACGGTTGAAAACCGCCCAAAGTCGACAAAAGAGCTACGCTGACATTAAAAGAAAAGATATAGAATTTTAAATTGGAGAGATGGTCATGCTTAAAGTTGCACCTTGGAAAGGCGTTGTTCGATTTGGTAAACGAGGGAAATTAAATCCAAGGTATATTGGACCATTCAAGATTATTGATCGTGTCGGACCAGTAGCTTACCGACTTGATTTACCTCAACAACTCGCGGCTGTACATAACACTTTCCACGTCTCGAATTTGAAGAAATGTTTTGCTAAAGAAGATCTCACTATTCCATTAGATGAAATCCAAATCAACGAAAAACTTCAATTCATCGAAGAACCCGTCGAAATAATGGATCGTGAGGTTAAAAGACTTAAGCAAAACAAGATACCAATTGTTAAGGTTCGATGGAATGCTCGTAGGGGACCCGAGTTCACCTGGGAGCGTGAAGATCAGATGAAGAAGAAATACCCGCATCTATTTCTAGAAGATTCGTCAACACCTTCAACAGCTTAAAATTTCGGGACGAAATTTATTTAACGGGTAGGTACTGTAGTGACCAGAACTTTTCCATGTTATATATATTAATTGAGATTGATATTTACATGATTAAATGTTTCCAACATGTTAAGCAATCAAACTTGTTAAGACTTGATTAATTGAAATAGGTTTCATATAGACAATTGACCACCCAAGTTGACCGGTGATTCACGAACGTTAAAACTTGTAAAAACTATATGATGACATATATATGGTTATATATATAGTTAACATGATATTATGATAAGTAAACATATCATTAATTATATTAACAATGAACTACATATGTAAAAACAAGACTACTAACTTAATGATTTTGAAACGAGACATATATGTAACGATTATCGTTGTAACGACATTTAATGTATATATATCATATTAAGAGATATTCGTACATCATAATATCATGATAATATAATAATTTAAAATCTCTTTTGATATTATAAACATTGGGTTAACAACATTTAACAAGATCGTTAACCTAAAGGTTTCAAAACAACATTTACATGTAACGACTAACGATGACTTAACGACTCAGTTAAAATGTATATACATGTAGTGTTTTAATATGTATTCATACACTTTTGAAAGACTTCAAGACACTTATCAAAATACTTCTACTTAACAAAAATGCTTACAATTACATCCTCGTTCAGTTTCATCAACAATTCTACTCGTATGCACCCGTATTCGTACTCGTACAATACACAGCTTTTAGATGCATGTACTATTGGTATATACACTCCAATGATCAGCTCTTAGCAGCCCATGTGAGTCACCTAACACATGTGGGAACCATCATTTGGCAACTAGCATGAAATATCTCATAAAATTACAAAAATATGAGTAATCATTCATGACTTATTTACATGAAAACAAAATTACATATCCTTTATATCTAATCCATACACCAACGACCAAAAACACCTACAAACACTTTCATTCTTCAATTTTCTTCATCTAATTGATCTCTCTCAAGTTCTATCTTCAAGTTTTAAGTGTTCTTCATAAATTCCAAAAGTTCTAGTTTCATAAAATCAAGAATACTTTCAAGTTTGCTAGCTCACTTCCAATCTTGTAAGGTGATCATCCAACCTCAAGAAATCTTTGTTTCTTACAGTAGGTTATCATTCTAATACAAGGTAATAATCATATTCAAACTTTGGTTCAATTTCTATAACTATAACAATCTTATTTCAAGTGATGATCTTACTTGAACTTGTTTTCGTGTCATGATTTTGCTTCAAGAACTTCGAGCCATCCAAGGATCCATTGAAGCTAGATCCATTTTTCTCTTTTCCAGTAGGTTTATCCAAGGAACTTAAGGTAGTAATGATGTTCATAACATCATTCGATTCATACATATAAAGCTATCTTATTCGAAGGTTTAAACTTGTAATCACTAGAACATAGTTTAGTTAATTCTAAACTTGTTCGCAAACAAAAGTTAATCCTTCTAACTTGACTTTTAAAATCAACTAAACACATGTTCTATATCTATATGATATGCTAACTTAATGATTTAAAACCAGGAAACACGAAAAACACCGTAAAACCGGATTTACGCCGTCGTAGTAACACCGCGGGCTGTTTTGGGTTAGTTAATTAAAAACTATGATAAACTTTGATTTAAAAGTTGTTATTCTGAGAAAATGATTTTTATTATGAACATGAAACTATATCCAAAAATTATGGTTAAACTCAAAGTGGAAGTATGTTTTCTAAAATGGTCATCTAGACGTCGTTCTTTCGACTGAAATGACTGCCTTTACAAAAATGACTTGTAACTTATTTTTCTGACTATAAACCTATACTTTTCTGTTTAGATTCATAAAATAGAGTTCAATATGAAACTATAGCAATTTGATTCACTCAAAACGGATTTAAAATAAAGAAGTTATGGGTAAAACAAGATTGGATAATTTTTCTCATTTTAGCTACGTGAAAATTGGTAACAAATCTATTCCAACCATAACTTAATCAACTTGTATTGTATATTATGTAATCTTGAGATACCATAGACACGTATACAATGTTTCGACCTATCATGTCGACACATCTATATATATTTCGGAACAACCATAGACACTCTATATGTGAATGTTGGAGTTAGCTATACAGGGTTGAGGTTGATTCCAAAATATATATAGTTTGAGTTGTGATCAATACTGAGATACGTATACACTGGGTCGTGGATTGATTCAAGATAATATTTATCTATTTATTTCTGTACATCTAACTGTGGACAACTAGTTGTAGGTTACTAACGAGGACAGCTGACTTAATAAACTTAAAACATTAAAATATATTAAAAGTGTTGTAAATATATTTTGAACATACTTTGATATATATGTATATATTGTTATAGGTTCGTGAATCAACCAGTGGCCAAGTCTTACTTCCCGACGAAGTAAAAATCTGTGAAAGTGAGTTATAGTCCCACTTTTAAAATCTAATATTTTTGGGATGAGAATACATGCAGGTTTTATAAATGATTTACAAAATAGACACAAGTACGTGAAACTACATTCTATGGTTGAATTATCGAAATCGAATATGCCCCTTTTTATTAAGTCTGGTAATCTAAGAATTAGGGAACAGACACCCTAATTGACGCGAATCCTAAAGATAGATCTATCGGGCCCAACAAGCCCCATCCAAAGTACCGGATGCTTTAGTACTTCGAAATTTATATCATATCCGAAGGGTGTCCCGGAATGATGGGGATATTCTTATATATGCATCTTGTTAATGTCGGTTACCAGGTGTTCACCATATGAATGATTTTTATCTCTATGTATGGGATGTGTATTGAAATATGAAATCTTGTGGTCTATTATTATGATTTGATATATATAGGTTAAACCTATAACTCACCAACATTTTTGTTGACGTTTTAAGCATGTTTATTCTCAGGTGATTATTAAGAGCTTCCGCTGTCGCATACTTAAATAAGGACGAGATTTGGAGTCCATGCTTGTATGATATTGTGTAAAAACTGCATTCAAGAAACTTATTTTGTTGTAACATATTTGTATTGTAAACCATTATGTAATGGTCGTGTGTAAACAGGATATTTTAGATTATCATTATTTGATAATCTACGTAAAGCTTTTTAAACCTTTATTGATGAAATAAAGGTTATGGTTTGTTTTAAAATGAATGCAGTCTTTGAAAAACGTCTCATATAGAGGTCAAAACCTCGCAACGAAATCAATTAATATGGAACGTTTTTAATCAATAAGAACGGGACATTTCACTATTAACATCAACTAACATAAACTTGGTGTATTTAATACCCATTTTACCCAATTAGTTCAACTTTGACTCATATGACCCGTTTTGACACTTACACAATCAAACTTTATCATACATGACCTATTCACAATCTCACCAATATTTAACAAGTGTATTTAATGGTTACAACACCATTAACACTTACAAACCCCATTTCATTAGACCAAACCCAAGATTATGGTAATTAGGGTTTCCTTTCAACAATCTAACCTAAAATCCACCCATTTAACCCTCAAATGGGTCACACAAATCCCATACGAACCAAACCCTAGCTTAACTAAATAAAACTCGAAACTTAAAGTTGAGACTTACCAAAACTATCCTCTTGTAGCTAATAGCAAGGAGAACAACTTTAATTCTTGCTTCTAGGATTGATTCACAAAACTCTTTCTTCAAATCTCAAGTATAAACTAAGTGGATTTTAAGTTTTGAGAGGAATTTATGAAAGAAAATGGAAAAGAAATGAGAATATAGGATAAGTGGTTGATATTAAAAGCTCCAACCAGATCTACATGTAAAAAGACTAAATTACCCCTAAACCCTATTTAATTTGAGTAAAATTCGGACTGACCCTTCTTAAAGAAGGAAAACTGACCCTTCTTAACTCAAGTTCTGATCTGGATTTGCTTTGTTTACCGCGGCGCGATCCCTTTTGCCGTGGCGCGACGTTTGCCTTTTCCTGGTCACTACGAAAGTTTAACATAAAACAAAGGTTCAAACATATATATATATATATATATATATATATATATATATATATATATATATATATATATATATATATATATATATATATATACATCTATATGCCCTTAAACGACAATTAACACCGTAGCTCATTTAATCACATAACGAACAGGTTTTAAGCGTACTTTTGATTAAGTACGTACCTTTAGACGCGCACGGGAAAACGGGTTGTTACAAGCAATCAGTATTTTGAATCTCGCAACGTTCTACATCAACAGTTATTTGTATACATATAACATTTATCTCTTAGAATTATGATCTTCCATTTCGAAACTCTGAAAAGCACCCAGTTTGCGAATCAATACTCGTAATGTTGAAAAAGCTGAATGAATCAGCAAAAACTGTAAATGACCTTAACCGTCAGAAGTTTGATGATAAAGAATAGTATGTTGGCAAAGCAGAAAAGCTGAAAATAGAAAACGGATTAAGCAAACCATGAAGGAGGCTGCGAATAAACCACCAAGATTAAATCTTCCTTCAAAGAATCCTGATGATTCTGTTTCTGATGAAATCTTTAGCGAATACCTTACTCCTTAATTGTTCTAAATCATTGTGAATGAATTTCTTCATCACACTATGATTCTAAAATTCTAAGATATCATCGTATCTTTCATTATAAACATCTTCTATATTTCTGAAGATATTTTCATAGCTATTCTTATCTGAAATCATTTATCTCTTCGCGCTATCAGTGTTACATCAGAAAGGAAACTGTTTTAGTTTCTAAATTCTGAAAAATTCGAATTTAAAATATGAATGTTTTTGAAGTAGTGTTGGGAACTGAAGCATGAATTAGTATAATATAATGACACTTGATCAAGGTGATTATATTACAGTAAGTCATGCTGAGTTTCTAATGGAACGTGATGATTCACAGACTATAACGTCATCATGTGCCATGTTACACGACTCTTACATTCTATCTAATCTCCAAACATATCAAGAACGTATCTTTCTGATAGTTATTTTTTCCGGATATTCTGGTAATTTGACAAATCAAATCGTGCGATTACGTTCTTTCTTGTTTAGAACATTAAGATCAATCGAAACTTCCTACCTATGAATTCTGGACCATAATTCGCTTGATTTGAAGTCGGGAAAAGAGAAACAAAAGCATGAAACTTATAGATATAAGGGAAAATATAAAGCCCAACAACAACACGGAAATTACAAACCGTGGATATTAATACGAATTGCAATATAAAGATACGGTAGAATTAAGAATAGTATCACCACAAGGTAATAGTAAAAGTAAAAAGATTTTTCTGATGGAGGATTGAAAAGAAGGATGACAGAAATGATAATTAGGAAAATATCAAGGATTAGAACTGGATTAAGCATTTCCACAATCTTTTGGATGTACGAAATTATAGGAATGGTGAGAATAATAGAACGAAAGAGTTTACTTTATATTGGAAATATCAGATAGAGTAATCGAGGTAGATCACTATATTTAATTATAGAGACCTTAATTTCCTTACTCGCCGAAGAATCAGATCTTATAGATTTCGAAGATTTTCTTTAGATCCCTTGAAGTACGGAAATCAACTGTGACTACGTCACCAGACAAGACGAGTCTGCATTTATTCATTTCACTCTTTTGTGATAGCTTCATTCGTACTCTTCGAATAACCGAATTGTTTTATCCATATTACTCAATGATGATAAAAATCTATTTATCAACTCATATTCGTCATGAAAACATTTTTATTGTTAGCCATGACGAACTCACTCAAATTTCAGGACGAATTTCTTTAACGGGTTGGTACATTGACGACCCGCAAATTTCCGACCAAATTTAAACTTAATCTTTATATGGTTTCAACACGATAAGCAAAGTCTGTAATGTTGAGTCTCGAAAACTTTGGAACAGTTTACATAAATTCATTTAACCTTTGACTATTTTCGATGATTCACGAACTATTGTCTGTATATATAAATATAAATATAAGATTATATATAATACTTTGCATAAATAGAATACACTTTAATTAATTAGAATTAAAAATGTAAAACAGAATAATTAAGTACAATTAAAATGAATAAATATAAATATGTACATGACATTATTATGAATCTATATGTATATATATGATTTCTATTAATAATTATTAGTATATTGTAATATATATATATATATATATATATATATATATATATATATATATATATATATATATATATATATATATATATATATATATATATATATATATATATATATATATATATATATATATATATATATATATATATATATATATATATATAAATATTTAATATCTAATAAAGGTTTTTATAAGATAAATAATATAAATACTAAATGTTACATAGTTAATAAGATATAATTTCTACATATTAAATTTAATACAAGTTAAAATATTATTGATATATTTGTATTACTTACATTAAAAATAAATGCTAATATCTAAAAATCAGTATTTATAATATTATTATATAAAAATGAAATTTGATATATATAAATTATTATACTATTATCATAATTAATATTATAATCATTAGTAATATTAAGATTATTATAACTAGTATTATTAATTGTATCATTAATAAGATTATCATAATCATTATTATTAAATTAAATTTATTAAAATTAGCATTATTGTTAGTATTAATATTATCAATTATCATTACTAGATCCTTTATCAATAATTTTATTATTAGTAATATTATTATTGTAATATTAATAATATTAATATATTTATTCTTGTAATTAGCAAAATTTACAAATTATATACATATAATCAGATATATAAATGCAGATTTATATAAATACATATACATATGCGAAATATTGTTACATATATATATAAATACATATAGAGGTATTCAGATATATAAAATACTGATATATAAATTTAAATACAGATAATTACTAATATATATATAAATACAGATTTATATAAATTTAAATACTGATATATAATTATGTATTCAGTTTGCAGTCGTTATCTAAGCTAAAGGTAATTTATTTTTTTGTCTGAAATCAGTACCATTTGATTCCAAGTTAATCACAAGATAAACAAATCAGTTAGGATCGTATGCCACTTTTATTTGTTTTTTTTTCTGTTGCTGATATTAAAGTCTGTCGAATCATTGTGCTATAAAAATTGAACCATTCATGTATTAGAGAAAAATGGAACGATTTTTCCTTCATCATTATCATTTATCAATTTACAACTACTTGTATCAATTATTTTTTCACAGAAAAGTAAAAACACCTCCTAACCTCTGTTCTTGACTTAATTTTTAAAAGCTTCGATTTAGAAAAGAATTTCAAAAAGTAATAATGCAAGATTGTTATCAATCGTATATTTAAACTATCTGTAAAGTTAGAACCTATAATTTTCTATAACGAATCCAAATTTTAGAGTCAAAGATTTTGAAACAAAAGTCAAACGGTTGTTCTTCAATTAAATTCGAGTTCTCTATTGAAATTCAAGTCAAATTGATAATTGAGATAGTTTCTAGGAATGATTTAAAAACTTTTTTGTGTAGAAACCATTTGTTAAAATGGACTAGATACCTGGATTCGATTTTGTGTTCATCGTTGCATCAGAGTTCTACGACTGCTGCTATTTTTTTTAATTCCTTTTGTTTTAACAACTAATGATAATCACCATCGATTGATTTAAATTATAATTCACATTTTAATTCAAGTTTTAAAACTTATTTTCATGATTGGATGGAACTTTGGTCGATTTAGTTTAACTGAAGATGAATGAATATAACAGAAAAACAAATACGGGTTAAATAGTTTTGTGTTCGGTATTAATTCAGAAAAAGGGCAACAGCTCAATGGTTTAGGGGGTGTGTAATGAGCGAGATGTCTCGGGTTCGAGCCTGGTTGGTGACAACTCTTTTTATACAGAACTTTTAAGGGTATACACCATTTCTTTTATTATTATTATTATTATTAATTATTATGATTAGTATTATTATTGTTATGATTATTATCATTAGTCACTAATGTTATAATTATGAGTATAATTATTATTCTTATTAATGTTGTAATTATTATTATTATTAGTTTTATTATTATTATTATTAAGATCATCATTATTATAATTATCAATATTGTTATTATTAGTATTATATCTATTATTATTATTATTATTATTATTATTATTATTATTATTATTATTATTATTATTATTATTATTATTATAAGTATTAATTATGATATTACTATTAAATTTAAAACTTTAATATTATTATCATGAACATGTTTATTATTATTATTAAGGAATTAATATAAATTATTATCAATTTCGTAAATATTATTAATAATATTTTTTTATAAATAATAGAAGTGTTAATATTGACATAAGTAATATTATTATCACAAGTATTATTATTATGTAAGTACTAAAATTAGTATCATGACTATCATTAACAGTAAAAATCAATATTTTACCAAGTATTATTATTAATATCAGTATTATTATTACCATGATTCTTAGTATAATTATTATTATAAGTAATGATATTATTAATATTATCATTATAATCAACTACAACTTTTAAATTGCTATATTATTAGGTATATAAAAATATATTTATAAGTAATATTACATATAAGTATGAATATATTATATTAACAATTTTTATATAAATATTCATATAAAACAAATTAGGTATTTTTAATATATATATATGTATATATAACTATATAAAATAATCATTTTTCAAATATATATATAAGGTTATAATGAATGAAATCGTTCGATTGCGATTATATGTATTAATGAATATACAAATGATATAGGTTCGTGAATCCGAGGCCAACCTTGCATTGTTCAGTTCCGTCGTATGAATATTTTTACTACAAAATATTGTATCGTGAGTTTCATTTGCTCTCTTTTTAATTGCTTTTGCAATATATATTTTTGAGACTGAGAATACATGCGCTTTTATAAATGTTTGACGAAATAGACACAAGTAATCGAAACTACATTCTATGGTTGAATTGTTATACCGGATATCGCCCTTGTTGAACTTGGTAGCCTAAGAATTGGTGTTTATTATAATTTTCACCAATTGATGCGAATCCTAAAGATAGATCTATGGGTTTTGATACGCCCCAGTCAGAGAATTTGAACTTCTTTAGTACTTCGATGTTTATATGTTTGGGGATATTCTAGATGCATTTTGTTAATGTCGGTTACCAGGTGTTCAATCCATATGAATGAATTTTAAACACTTGCGAGTGTATGATTATTGAATAAATGAAATCTTGTGGTCTATTAAAAATATGAAAATGATTGATTACGATAAACTAATGAACTCACCAACCTTTTGGTTGACACTTTAAAGCATGTTTATTCTCAGGTATGAAAGAAATCTTCCGCTGTGCATTTGCTCATTTTAGAGATATTACTTGGATTCATTCATGACATATTTCAAAAGAAGTTGCATTCGAGTCGTTGAGTTCATCAAGATTATTATTAAGTCAATTATAGTTGGATATATTATGAAATGGTATGCATGCCGTCAACTTTTGATAAAATGAAAGTTTGTCTTTTAAAAACGAATGCAATATTTGTAAAATGTATCATATAGAGGTCAAGTACCTCGCGATGTAACCAAATGTAATGTATTCGTCTAGATGGATTAGGAAGGGTCATTAAACAACTAATTCAATAATAATCAACAGAACTCCTGTCTGTATAATAATTCATTCGAGGAATGTTTTGCTTGTTTCTCTCTCGTCAAATATTTATAAAAGCATTTCATGTATTCTCAGTCCAAAAATATAGATTTCAAAGGCATTTAATAAAACAGTTGTAAAAACAGCGCATGTATTCTCAGTCCCAAAAATATAAAGAGTAAAAGAGAATCAAATGAACTCACGATACGATATTTTGTAGTAAAAATATGCATACGACGGTACTGAACAATGCAAGGTTGGCCTCAGATTCACGAACCTAAATCAGGTATATATATTAATACATATAATCGTAATCGAACAATTTATTTATATTATTATTAATTGATATTTTAGTATTTTATATGTTTCATTAATAATTTAACTAACTCTATTTATTTTATGTATACTTTAGATAAATAATGTTAAAAATAATAATTTTAATGTTAAAAATAAAAATGATTTTTAATAGCAGTTTTTAATAAAGATGAAAAGTTTAATAATATAATGAAAATAATAATCTTGATAATAATACTTAATACTTGATAATAATAATAATAATAATAATAATAATAATAATAATAATAATAATAATAATAATAATAATAATAATAATAACAATCTTATTACTAATGATAATATTAATAATAATACTACTTAAGGATATTACTAGTAATGATAATAATATTAGTAATAACTATAATAAAAATAATAATCATAATTGTAATGATAATAATAATAAATGTTAACTAATACTTATATTAGTAGTAGTAATAATAATAATAATAATAATAATAATAATAATAATAATAATAATAATAATAATAATAATAATAATAATTATAATTATAATAATTATAATAATTATAATACTAATAATAATAACAATAATGATAATAATAATCATAATAATTTTAGAATACAACCTTTGAAGGAAACAAGCTCCTAAAAAATATGCCACAGCTTGGGCTTGAACCTAAGACCTCTCGCTTCAACACAAACACACCTAACCAGTACCTCTGCTTGCTTTTCTATTTTATTTAGCTCACCATTTTTATTTAACTCATACGATATGGTTATCATCTAGATCATATTTCCAACATCATCATTTTAATCTATCATTATCATCGTAACATTATATCCACCATCATTCTTGCATCAATTAGCACTATCTTAAATCATCATAATCATTTCCATGTACTTCCTTCGTTATTAAAAAAAAATAAAACGTTCGATGCTTTCAAAATAGTAAATTCCCGCTGGATTTGAAGTTTTCTCGGTGATGGTGTAAGGGTTCGGGTAGGGCTCACAACCGAAACAGGAACTGGCCAAAGTGTTTTACAAAGGCCCATTTAGCAACTGAGCAGCAGCCCAATAATCATGAAGCGACTCGTCCTAATCCATAAGGACGAATACAATAACATATGGTTACATTACGAGGCATTTGACATCTAAATGATACATTTTACAAACATTGCATTCGTTTTTCAAAGACAACTTTCATTTCATCGAAAGTTGACAGCATGCATACCATTTCATAATGTATCCAAACTATAATTGACTTAATAATAATCTTGTTGAACTTAACGACTCGAATGCAACGTCTTTGGAAAATTTGCCATGAATGACTCCCAGTAATATCTCTAAGATGACCAAATGCACAGTGGAAGATTTCTTTAATACCTGAGAATAAACATGCTTAAAAGTGTCAACCAAAAGGTTGGTGAGTTCTTTAGTTTATCGTAACCAATCATTTTCATAATTTTAATAGACCACAAGATTTCATTTTTCATAAATAACATTACACTCGCAAGTGTATAAAAATCATTCGTATGATGAACACCTGGTAACTGACATTAACATAATGCATGTAAAATATTCCCCACATACTCGTAAGTATGCCATATACTGGCAATCGCAATCACCATTTAAATCGAAGTACTAAAGCAGTTCAAATTCTCTGACTGGGGCTGGTCAGTGCCAGTAGATCTACCTTTAGGATTCGCGTCAATTAGGGTCCATTTCCCTAATTCTTAGGTTACCAAGTTAAAGGGGCAATATTCAATATAGTAATCCAGCCATAGAATGTAGTTTCAAGTACTTGTGTCTATTTCGTCAAACATTTACAAAAGCAGTGCATGTATTCTCAGCACAAAAATATATATTGCAAAATCATTTAAAAAGGGAGCAAATGAAACTCACGATACTGTATTTCGTAGCAATAATGCAAATGACGGCACAGAACAAGTGCAGGGTTAGCCTCGGATTCACGAACCTATATTAAGTATATATTTATATGTTGGTCAATATCTGTCTACCAATTTAGGTCAAGTCGTAGTGTATCACAATCCTAATGCTCGAGACCAATATGAAAAAGTTAACGAAAGTCAATTTAACCCAAAATGACTTCCAAAATCTATACATGTTTATTATATAACTTAAATATAGTCGTTTTATATAATTAAATGTATTTATTAGATTTTATTAAAGTAAACAATACAATTCTTATATTAATAAATAAAATTTATATTAAAACTTATATATGATAAAAATATACTTTTATATATCTTACGTAATAAAGTTTATAAAGTTCACTTAATATCATAAAAATATAGTGGTATGTATTATTATATTACGTGCAGTAAAAATATCTTTGTATCACATATTTATTTGATAAGATAATATTGATAATACTAATAAATAAAAGTTGTATTATTTTGTAATAATAATAATTATTATTATTATTATTCTACTAATAATAATAATAATAACAATATTTATATTTACTAATGATAATAATAATTTTGATAATAAATAATAATCTTTTGTAATACTAATGTCATAATAATAATAATATTACTATTAATGATTAAAAATAGTGAAAACGATATTTTTATCTAAATCATAATCTTAACAATATTTTAACTGAGTCATGATACTTATACTTGTTATTTCCTAATCGACATGTTTAATATCGTTTAGTCCTCTTTTATATCGCATTCATAATAATGATAATAATAGTAATCATAATAATCAGATAATACTACTATTAGTTTTAATGATAATGATACTAATAGTTATTATAATAATACTAATGATAATACTAATAACTATAATAATAATAATAATAATATTATTAATATTAATAAAAATCATAATGATAATAATGATAAAAATGACAATTTTTAATTATAATACTTATAACGATAATGATAATGATAATAATAATTATTATTAAATAATAATAATAACGACGATAGTAATAATAATAATCATTTTAATAATACTACTAAAATTCACTTGGCCAGATCTTTTAATCCGTTCATCGAAACCATACGCTTTCTAAATGAAAAGTTATTAATTTTTCGCCAGCTTTCCAACGACATGCATATCATATATCTTATCTCAGTAACATATGTATTAAATTCATGATTCATCATAACTATCTAACGATGAAATTAAACATACAATCATGCATAATCTTATATACAAAGCATTAGTGAGGGATACACTATTAATATATAAAATATAAGATATGAATGCACACGTATCAATATTGTGATTCAATATTGCAGGAAAAGTATGTAGACGCAATGGAAATGATAAACACTAGATTGACCTCACGAGCAATACCCCCGAACAATACCCATAACCTCCTGATGTGCGTAGAGGTGTATACAAAATAGTTATATTTTTACAAGGAAATACTATTAAATACGATACAATTTTACACAAGTTATTTATTTATTTATAGAGTGGATATACCTAAACCTTGCTACAACACTTATAGGCAGTGCACCTAATCGTACAGTAGTGTAGTTTTTAGTAAGTCCGGTTCGTCCACAGGGAACTCGCCAAGTTTAACGCTATATTTTTAACAAATATAAAAATATATATATGTAGTATTATTATTATAAAAGGGGGTTTTTACCGTTTAATGACTGGTTTGTCGATTTTAAAACTTTAGTCGCAGTTAAAACCTAATGTAAAATATTAAAAATAAATATAACTTAATTTAAAGCGTAAAGTAAATGACAATAATTAAAGTGCGATAAATTAAAGTGCGATAAATTAAAATAACAGTAAATAAAATTGCGATAATTAAAAAGTACGATAATTAAAATGACAATAAATTAAAGTGCGATAATTAAAAGTGCAATTAAATATGAAATAAAGGAATTATGCTTATTTAAACTTCCGTAATCATGATGTTCGACGTGTTGATTTTAGTTTATTACCATGGGTTAATTGTTCTTTGTCCTAGATTATTCGATATGTCCATACAGATTTTCCATAATAGTCCATCAGTCATAATCATAAAGTGCAGAAGTCTTCGTCAAATTATTCTTATTCCCGAAGTCAAATATTCCAACTAATTGGGGATTCGAATTGTAACAAGGTTTTAATACTTTGTTTAATGAATACACCAGGTTATCGACTGCGTGTAATCCAAGGTTTTATTACTTTGTTAATAATTACACCAATTACCCTTGTATGTAATTCACCCCTGTTTTAACAAGTCTATTAACTATTAATCCAGTTTCGTATCCGGTCAAATGAATAATTATTGGTATTTATAGATATCCCGCCCACCGTACCCAGTCAAGCGTATGTGGTTATATATAAATACGTCAAATTATAAGTCTATATATTAAATTAACGAGGTATCGTTTAGTTAATATAAAGCCCATTAATAGCCCATAGTATAATTTCCACAAGTGTCGTTCTTTTATCCAAACCCCAATTATGGTCCAAAGCCCAATTACCCAAATCTTGTCCACGCTTCATATAGAGTTTCATTTGGCTTTTGTGTGAACGTAACAATTTCTACTTGAAGTCTCACAGCTTTAGATGCCGGAAATAATTGTTTAAGAAAATTTTCAACTAAAACATCCCATGTATCAATCGCCCCTTCAGGTAACGATTCTAACCAATCTTTGGCTTCTCCCTATAAAGTCCAGGGAAATAACATGAGATATATCTGTTCATCCTCCACTTCTCTTATTTTAAATAGTGTACAGATCCTATTAAAGGTACGAAGATGTTCATTTGGATCTTCCTTCGGCGCACCACTAAATTGGCATTGATTAGTTACCATGTGTAGGATTTGTCCTTTGATTTTATAATCTGGCGCATTAATGTCTGGTTGAGTAATTGCGTGACCTTGGCCAGTGCATTTAGCTCTCATTCGGTCTTCCATACTTAGAGGTTCCAGATTCTCCATGATTGAATTTGTTGAATCTGAAACACTAGAGTATTCTGATTTAATGGGTTGTTCCTCGACAATCTCTGTTTGAATGATTGGTGGTTCCGGAGGAAAGATTAATGGTTCAGGATCTCTGAATTGTCCCTGAATATCCTCCGAATTCTCAATTGTGTTGTCGGGTTCAAAAAATGGATTATCAGAAATTTGAATTGGAGTACTTGGTCAACTTGATGACGATTCTAAAGAAAAATCAACGGCAACAATATTGGCTAGATGTCTTGATCGAGTTACAGGTGGTGAACGTATAAAAGGTGGTGAACGTTTTGCTCGGTGCATTCACTGAATATCCTATTAGTTATAAAAGATAAAAATTATATAAGTTATTAAATTAATAGACTTTTCTGATTTTGCCCAAGTTTCGAATAGCCAATAGATGCAGCAGGGAGCCAGAACCCTTTAAATCGAAAGCTCACAACTCAGCCACTAACAAATCCAACTATTACTACGAACCAGAAAATTTTGGATGTCTATCAATTTAACCACTTAAAATAATTTTTCGTTGAAATTTAAAGAAATTTTAGAGAAGAAATAGAAAATTCTATGTCCTAAAAACTAGAGTGGCGAAAAATAAGAAAGAAAAAGAGCGCGTCGGAAAACGTCGAAAAATAAAAGGTCGAAAAATAATAAAAAGAATGTAGCGCGTTGAAACTTAAAAGTCTAAAAACTAAGAATTAAAAGTTGCGTCTAAAGGTATTAAAGCTTAAAAGAAATTCTATATCCAAAACGGTAATTACTTAAAAAGGTACTAAAATATTAAAATGGCGTCGCAAAATTTTAAAGCATCTAAATCTTAGTCTAAAGAAAAAGCACTTAAGGAATTTTACGACAAAGCCTAAGAATTTAGAAATAAAAATAACTATGGCAAAAACTATGACTTAAAACTAAATACGAACGAAAAATACAAATATTACGCTAAAACAAATAAAAAGATACAAAATATAAAAAAAATTAACTTAAAGTTGTAAAAAGTACAATTTTTATAAAAATATTATTTTTATATTATTTATTTTATAAAAGTATTAATTTTTATATATTAATAAAACTAATTTAAACTAAATAATACAAATTAAATAAGAAAACTAAAATTAAAAACTAATTAAAAAAAACTAACCCTAATTAGGGTTTTAATTAATAATAATAATAATAATTACCCTGTAATTAATGCCGTTGTAGGTCAAACCTGGCGTGTCAGGGCCAGTCATGCGATCGTATGGTCTGTGCGTTTTAAATCCATGCGGTCGCATGGATTAGGGTTTCGGGCCAGGTGTGGGCTGCTACAGTTCTGGGCCGAGTACTTTTATATTTTTTTCTGTTTTGTGATTTATATTTATATAAAATATATATAAAAATTAAATAAAAACTAAATTTTTAAATAAAAATAAAAACTTTATAATTTAATAATTTTAACAAACTATTAAAAATATATAATTTTTGTTTTTCTTTTCTTTTCATATTTTTGTATTTTTAATTTTTAAAACGTATATTTTTATAAAAAGAACTAAATAAAAATCTTTTTTTTATAGCGTTGCGCTTTTGGCGTTTTAGTATCCCCGGCAGCGGCGGCAAAAATAGTTGATGTGCGTAGAGGTGTATACAAAATAGTTATATTTTTACAAGGAAATACTATTAAATACGATACAATTTTACACAAGTTATTTATTTATTTATAGAGTGGATATACCTAAACCTTGCTACAACACTTATAGGCAGTGCACCTAATCGTACAGTAGTGTAGTTTTTAGTAAGTCCGGTTCGTCCACAGGGAACTCGCCAAGTTTAACGCTATATTTTTAACAAATATAAAAATATATATATGTAGTATTATTATTATTATAAAAGGGGGTTTTTACCGTTTAATGACTGGTTTGTCGATTTTAAAACTTTAGCCGCAGTTAAAACCTAATGTAAAATATTAAAAATAAATATAACTTAATTTAAAGTGTAAAGTAAATGACAATAATTAAAGTGCGATAAATTAAAGTGCGATAAATTAAAATAACAGTAAATAAAATTGCGATAATTAAAAAGTACGATAATTAAAATGACAATAAATTAAAGTGCGATAATTAAAAGTGCAATTAAATATGAAATAAAGGAAATTAAATATGAAATAAAGGAATTATGCTTATTTAAACTTCCGTAATCATGATGTTCGACGTGTTGATTTTAGTTTATTACCATGGGTTAATTGTTCTTTGTCCTAGATTATTCGATATGTCCATACGGATTTTCCATAATAGTCCATCAGTCATAATCATAAAGTGCAGAAGTCTTCGTCAAATTATTCTTATTCCCGAAGTCAAATATTCCAACTAATTGGGGATTCGAATTGTAACAAGGTCTTAATACTTTGTTTAATGAATACACCAGGTTATCGACTGCGTGTAATCCAAGGTTTTATTACTTTGTTAATAATTACACCAATTACCCTTGTATGTAATTCACCCCTGTTTCAACAAGTCTATTAACTATTAATCCAGTTTCGTATCCGGTCAAATGAATAATTATTGGTATTTATAGATATCCCGCCCACCGTACCCAGTCAAGCGTATGTGGTTATATATAAATACGTCAAATTATAAGTCTATATATTAAATTAACAAGGTATCGTTTAGTTAATATAAAGCCCATTAATAGCCCATAGTCTAATTTCCACAAGTGTCGTTCTTTTATCCAAACCCCAATTATGGTCCAAAGCCCAATTACCCAATTTTAATATTTAGTCCAACATCACGATTACTTCGGCATTAAATAAGCATAATAATAACTTAGCTACGAGACATTAATTTAAAAAGGTTAAACATAACTTACAATGATTAATAATATCGTAGCGTTACACGGACAGAATTTTGACTTACACTCTTACAACATTCGCTAACATACCCTTATTATTAGAATTAAAATTAAAATTAAAATTAAAATATATATATATATATATATATATATATATATATATATATATATATATATATATATATATATATATATATATATATATATATATATATATATATATATATATTAAGTATATATGTATATACGGTGAGATTGAGGAGAAGAAAAAGATGTGATTTTGATCAACCAAAACTGCGAATTTATAGGACCTGACCCTCAAAATGGGGCCATGCGATCGCATGGATTTTACTCTTCCAGGCCATGCGATCGCATGGCCAGCCGGGAGAGCTCACATGTCTTTGTTTGCATCTTGCCGACGGTTTATAAATATATATATAATATATAAATAATTTTAAGAATTATTTAAATATTATATTATATTTATGTGCATAGTTGACTCGTAATTTTTAGTCCGTTGCGTCGAGCGTTAAGAGTTGACTCTGGTCCCGGTTCCGGATTTTCGAACGTCCTTGCGTACAATTTAATATCTTGTACTTTGCGTTTTACGTCTTGTACTCTTGTAATTTTGAGACGTTCCTCATCAATAATTTGAACCACTTTGATTGTAATTTGTACTTTTGAGCTTTTTGGTCGTTTGAGTCTTCAATTCGTCAAATCTGTCTTTTGTCTTCACCTTTTATTATTTAAACGAATATCACTTGTAAATAGAACAATTGCAACTAATAGCTTCTGTTTCTTGAGGGATAATGCTATGAAATATATGTTCGTTTTTAGCATTATCAAATATTCCCACACTTGAGCGTTGCTTGTCCTCAAGCAATATAGTCTTGAAATAAAAATATACTAGAATCACTTCTTTATTCTTCATACTTTGTACATCAGTGATTTCTATATGGCGGTATGAACAATGGTAGTAACGATGTGGTTTACAGTCCCACATGACTATAAAAATTTAGATCCTTAAGGAAATTAGATCTTTATGAAAACATTTGATCTTTTGAAAATTAAATCTAGCTTTCACCCTAGATAAGTTTTCCGGAATAACCCTTCACTGGTGTTTGCAAATTGTTTTTGTGGGTTTGGTGGGTTTTCAGATTTGAAAATTTTTGCTCAAAACTTGCGGTTTTGTGTCACCCACTTGCTAACCTTGTATTGGAAAAGCAACACGTCTAGTTTACTTGCTCCGTATATTACCTTTCGGTAAACTACCGTCCGGTTGTAAAGGAAAGCGTTGAACAAGCAACTATTAAGGCAATGTCCCCTGACATGCTTTTAATTATGGTCTATAACGTGTCGGATACAATTACTATCCTTGGTAGGAGCAATAGTAAAGCTCACCCTATAGTTTTTCGGTCTGGCACAAGGTCCTGTCTTCGACCATGCTATGCAACCACCGTTCTTACGGTTGACACCCGATTTGGTTCAGGTGACCTAATGAATTCCAGATGAATTCCAAGGATTTTATGTTCAATGGTAATGAACGCATTAAAAATGAGTTTTTAGAAAACAAATCGGTTTGTAATTTTGATCAAAATATTTTCTCGTTCAAGCTCGAGTTTAGATATCATTGAATTCCATGAGTTTGTAATTCTTAATCTTTAAAAGTCAATCTCTAGGATTGAGTAAAATCAGTCTTAAAAGCTGATTTTTGATCTTTAAAGGAGATTATCCTTTCTGGGGGTCTGATTCACTAGTCTTATTAAGCTAATTTGCACGGTGCCCTCCCCATTTTACGAGACAGATCCTCTCATAGTTAGGATAAGTCTGACCACTTGGTGACCCTTGTGATGCTGATGTCCGTGGATTTCCAGCTAATTTTTGAGAAAACTTTTCAAGGTTTTTCGTAGACTCTACAACTGGTCTGGACGACAACTTCCTGACCTAAATTAAGAAGCGCGTTTCTTTTTCGGAAGACTTTACTTCCTTTTAATGATGAAATTGATTCATCGTGTAGATCTATCTTTCTTTCAAATATCTTATAATTTACCGGGTAAAACGGTTAATTTTGTCCAAAACAAAAGTATCTTCAATTATTTGTACAAAAATATGTGATATATGTTTTAAATAACTTGGTAAATTTTTCCCACACTTGGCTTTTATTTTCCTTTATTTGCCTTTTTATTGTCCTCTATTCCATTTTAAATGAATTCTAACATTTTAGGTTGTTTCTCAATTTATGTCCTTTTCAAGGTAACGATAATTTCGGTGTTAACACCTAGTTTTATTGTTCATAAATATGTATAAACATGATTTTGAGTTCATTTAATTGAAAATTTTGAAAAATTTACTAGAATTGGGTAGTCAGTATATAAGACTAGGGCTGTTCTTTATTATCAGAGAGCACTAGATTCTAATACAACTACTGCGTTACTAGTATTTTTAATGGTAACCAAGTGTATAAGTTAAAATTTTAAAAATCCGAAAGAATTTAACCCCTTCCCACACTTAAGATCTTGCAATGCCCTCATTTACAAGAAATCAGTAACAATTTAAATTATTGAGGGTGATTAGCGTAGAAAAATGATTAAATTTTACCAAAGTTTCTAAACATATTGGCTTTTGATTGCTGAATGATAAATATTGCACATCATTTGTTCATTCCGTCTTGTTGTTACATCACATTTGTTTTTCGTTTTGTCGTCAAAATTAGTAGCTTTTGCTGAACTTAATGCCAGTTTTTGAAAATGTGCTGTTTTACCCTGTTGTGTACAATTGACAATATACATACATACAAATTATAACATGCATGGTAATTTGAAATGGGACTTAAAATCTCACTTTCAAATAAAATATGAAATATTAGTACAAAATAATAAAAATATTAAACAATACATTAATGTATCACAATATCATATGTTTAAACATAAATAAATAAAAATAATAAAAAGATAAAAATCATAAAAATCACCAACAGGAACTATATCAATCTGGATAGGGGTTCCAGTTCATGTTATCGGTCGGGTTCCATGGTTGGTGATAGGTATACTGGTAGGCCTGGTTAGGGTCATAGAGAGTATATGGTGGTCTCATCTCGGGCTGGTGTGGAGGATAATAAGCGGGTCGGGTCGGTATATAGTGATCCTGAGGTGATAGCTGGCTCATGATCTGACGCTGTTGATAGTCCCATCTATCATGCTGTCGTTGCCTGGAATGCTCGTAATCATTCCGGGCTTCCCACTGCTCGTACCGTCTATGTCTCTCCTCGTTTGTCATTTCTACCTCATCTACACGCTGGTAGATATCAGTCATAGCCTCCATAATGACATCCCTAATGTCATCCGCTTCCTCCATTTCCTCATCTGATCCTCTCTCTACCTGTGGATGACGACCAACATATGGTATTGCCTGATTGCGTCTGCTCTTTAAAATCTTACCACCCTGATAGACCCTCAATCCTAAAGGCTCAACATATTCCCTACATTCCAAAAGTGAACCCCCTTGATCCCTATCTACACCCAAATACTCTCCAATGAGAGTAACAAAAATACCTCCTCCTATTATTCCTCCTTCCTGTATTCCTTCTACCATCTTAGACAAATAAAAACCAACACAGTAAGGGATATTAACAAAGCCTTTTGGGTCTCGAATACACTTTAGGTAAAATAAATCATGTAAGTTCATTTTCTCCTTGTTGTGACCTCTCTGTGTAATCGAGTTAGCCAGAAATCTATGAATTATACGAAGCTCGGCTCTGTTAATATGTAAGTAGGTATGTGTTCCTGCCCGCCCAAAAACATTAAAATCTGACATACGCCTCCAGACGGCGTTAGCATCAATATTCCTATCTACCCTTTCACCATGATAAATCAAATTCATACAATCGGGTAGTAGTAATTCAGTGGGCGTATATATCTGTAAAGCCCTGGCCATGTCCAGCATGGACATCCTGTACATCCTACGGCCAAGTATAAATCTAAGAAAACTTCTATCATCTAACCTATCTACATCCACATTTAACGCTATAGTACTCATAATCACAATGCACCATTCCTTATATACAGGTCTACGAATGGTGAATAAACGTTCCCAATCGTGAAAAGAAGAGCTGCCATACCTTTGGATCAAATGCTGTCTAACTGAGTTAGTAAGTTGGACCCTTTCCAAAGGCTCCCAATCGATTACCCTTGTAGTGACCCGAACTTTTCCATGTTATATATATATATATATATATATATATATATATATATATATATTAAATGAAATTGTTATTTACATGATTAAGTGTTTCCAACATGTTAAGCAATCAAACTTGTTAAGACTTGATTAATTGAAATAGGTTTCATATAGACAATTGACCACCCAAGTTGACCGGTGATTCACGAACGTTAAAACTTGTAAAAACTATATGATGACATATATATATATATATATATATATATATATATATATATATATATATATATATATATATATATATATATATATATATATATATATATATATATATATATATATATATATATAGTTAACATGATATTATGATAAGTAAACATATCATTAAGTATATTAACAATGAACTACATATGTAAAAGCAAGACTACTAACTTAATGATTTTGAAACGAGACATATATGTAACGATTATCGTTGTAATGACATATAATGTATATATATATCATATTAAGAGATATTCATACATCATATTATCATGATAATATAATAATTTAAAATCTCATTTGATATTATAAACATTGGGTTAACAACATTTAACAAGATCGTTAACCTAAAGGTTTCAAAACAACACTTACATGTAACGACTAACGATGACTTAACAACTCAGTTAAAATGTATATACATGTAGTGTTTTAATATGTATTCATACACTTTTGAAAGACTTCAAGACACTTATCAAAATACTTCTACTTAACAAAAATGCTTACAATTACATCCTCGTTCAGTTTCATCAACAATTCTACTCGTATGCACCCGTATTCGTACTCGTACAATACACAGCTTTTAGATGTATGTACTATTGGTATATACACTCCAATGATCAGCTCTTAGTAGCCCATGTGAGTCACCTAACACAGGTGGGAACTAGCATGAAATATCTCATAAAATTACAAAAATATGAGTAATCATTCATGACTTATTTACATGAAAACAAAATTACATATCCTTTATATCTAATCCATACACAAACGTCCAAAAATACCTACAAACACTTTCATTCTTCAATTTTCTTCATCTAATTGATCTCTCTCAAGTTCTAAGTGGTCTTCATAAATTCTACAAGTTCTAGTTTCATAAAATCAAGAATACTTCCAAGTTTGCTAGCATACTTCAATCTTGTAGAGTGATCATCCAACCTCAAGAAATCTTTCTTATTTATAGTAAGATATCTTTCTAATACAAGGTAATACTCATATTCAAACTTTGATTCAATTTCTATAACTATAATAATCTTATTTCGAGTGGAAATTTTACTTGAACTTGTTTTTCGTGTCATGATTCTGCTTCAAGAACTTTCAAGCCATCCAATGATTCTTTGAAGCTAGATCCATTTTTCTCATTTCCAGTAGCTTTATCCATAAAACTTGAGGTATTAATAATATTCATAACATCATTCGATTCATACATATAAAGCTATCTTATTCGAAGGTTTAAACTTGTAATCACTATAACATAGTTTAGTTAATTCTAAACTTGTTCACAAACAAAAGTTAATCCTTCTAACTTGACTTTTAAAATCAACTAAACACATGTTCTATATCTATATGATATGCTAATTTAATGATTTAAAACCTGGAAACACGATGAACACTGTAAAACCGGACATACGCCGTCGTAGTATCACCGCGAGCTGTTTTGGGTTAGTTAATTAAAAACTATGATAAACTTTGATTTAAAAGTTGTTCTTCTGGGAAAATGATTTTTCTTATGAACATGAAACTATATCCCAAAATCATGGTTAAACTCAAAGTGAAAGTTTGTTTTCTAAAATGGTCATCTAGACGTTGTTCTTTTGACTGAAATGACTACCTTTACAAAAACGACTTGTAACTTATATTTCCAACTATAAACCTATACTTTTTCTGTTTATATTCATAAAATATAGTTCAATATGAAACCATAGCAATTTGATTCACTCAAAACGGATTTAAAATGAAGAAGTTATGGGTAAAACAAGATTGGATAATTTTTCTTGTTGTAGCAACGTGAAAATTGGTAACAAATCTATATTAATCATATCCTAGCTAACTTATATTGTATTATATATGTATTCTAATATATTATGTAATCTTGGGATACCATAGACACGTATGCAAATGTTTTGACATATCATATCGACCCATGTGTATATATTATTTGGAACAACCATAGACACTCTATATGCAGTAATGAGGGAGTTAGCTATACAGGATTGAGGTTGATTCCAAAAATATATATACTTTGAGTTGTGATCTAGCCTGAGACGTGTATACACTGGGTCGTGGATTGATTCAAGATAATATATATCAATTTTTTCTGTACATCTAACGTTGGAGAACTAGTTGTAGGTTACTAACGAGGACAGCTGACTTAATAAACTTAAAACATCAAAATGTATTAAAAGTGTTGTAAATATATTTTGAATATACTTTGATATATATGTAAATATTTGTTATAGGTTCGTGAATCGACCAGTGGCCAAGTCTTACTTCCCGACGAAGTAAAAATCTGTGAAAGTGAGTTATAGTCCCACTTTTAAAATCTAATATTTTATGGATGAGAATACATGCAGGTTTTATAAATGATTTACAAAATAGACACAAGTACGTGAAACTACATTCTATGGTTGAATTATCGAAATCGAATATTGAAATGTCCCGTTCTTATTGATTAAAAACATTCCATATTAATTGATTTCGTTGCGAGGTTTTGACCTCTATATGAGACGTTTTTTCAAAGACTGCATTCATTTTTAAAATAAACCATAACCTTTATTTCATAAATAAAGGTTTAAAAAGTTTTACGTAGATTATCAAATAATGATAATCTAAAATATCCTGTTTACACACGACCATTACATAATGGTTTACAATACAAATATGTTACATCGAAATCAGTTTCTTGAATGCAGTTTTTACACAATACCATACAAACATGGACTCCAAATCTTGTCCTTATTTTAGTATGCAACAGTGGAAGCTCTTAGTATTCACCTGAGAATAAACATGCTTTAAACGTCAACAAAAATGTTGGTGAGTTATAGGTTTAACCTATATATATCAAATCGTAACAATAGACCACAAGATTTCATATTTCAATACACATCCCATACATAGAGATAAAAATCATTCATATGGTGAACACCTGGTAACCGACATTAACAAGATGCATATATAAGAATATCCCCATCATTCCGGGACACCCTTCGGATATGATATAAATTTTGAAGTACTAAAGCATCCGGTACTTTGGATGGGGTTTGTTAGGCCCAATAGATCTATCTTTAGGATTCGCGTCAATTAGAGTGTCTGTTCCCTAATTCTTAGATTACCAGACTTAATAAAAAGGGGCATATTCGATTTCGATAATTTAACCATAGAATGTAGTTTCATGTACTTGTGTCTATTTTGTAAATCATTTATAAAACCTGCATGTATTCTCATCCCAAAAATATTAGATTTTAAAAGTGGGACTATAACTCACTTTCACAGATTTTTACTTCGTCGGGAAGTAAGACTTGGCCACTAGTTGATTCACGAACCTATAACAATATATACATATATATCAAAGTATGTTCAAAATATATTTACAATACTTTTAATACATTTTGATGTTTTAAGTTTATTAAGTCAGCTGTCCTCGTTAGTAACCTACAACTAGTTGTCCACAGTTAGATGTACAGAAATAAATCGATAAATATTATCTTGAATCAATCCACGACCCAGTGTATACGTATCTTAGTATTGATCATAACTCAAACTATATATATATATTTTGGAATCAACCTCAACCCTGTATAGCTAACTCCAACATTCACATATAGAGTGTCTATGGTTATTCCGCAATATATATATAGATGGGTCGACATGATAGGTCGAAACATTGTATACGTGTCTATGGTATCTCAAGATTACATAATATACAATATAAGTTGATTAGATTATGGTTGGAATAGATTTATTACTAACTTTCACGTAGGTAAAATGAGTAGTTTTTATCAATCTTGTTTTACTCGCCATTTCTTCGTTTCTAATCCATTTTGAGTGATTCCAGTGGCCACGGTTTTTTATTGAACTTAACTTTATGAATATAAATATAAAAAATATAAGTTTATAGACGTAAATACAAGTTACAAGTCGTTTTTGAAAGAGGTAGTCATTTCCGTCGAAAGAACGACATCTTGATGACCATTTTGAAAAACATACTTTCACTTTGAGTTTAACCATGATTTTTGGATATAGTTTCATGTTCATAAGAAAAATCATTTTTCCAGAAGTATAGCTTTTAAATCAAAGTTCTTCTTAGCTTTTGATTATCCCAACCAAAACAGCCCCCGGTTTTACTACGACGGCGTATATCCAGTTTTATGGTGTTTATCGTGTTTCCGGGTTTTAAATCATTAAGTTAGCATATCATATAGATATATAACATGTGTTTAGTTGATTTAAAAGTCTAGTTAGAAGGATTAACTTTATTTGCGAACAAGTTTAGAATTAACTAAACTATGTTCTAGTGATTACAAGTTTATAACGTTGAAAAAGACAGCTTTTTATGTATGAATCTGATAATGCTAAAAACGAACATATATTTCATAGCATTATTCCTCAAGAAAGACAAGCTTTTAGTTGCAATTGTTCTATTTACAAGTGATATTCGTTTAAATAATAAAAGGTGAAGACAAAAGACAGATTCGACGATTTGAAGACGCAAACGACCAAAAAGCTCAAAAGAACAAAAGACAATCAAAAAGGTTCCAATTATTGATAAGAAACGTCTCGAAATCACAAGAGTACAAGATTCAAAACGCAAAATACAAGATATTAAATTGTACGCAAGGACGTTCGAAAATCCGGAACCGGGACTAGAGTCAACTCTTAACGCTCGACGCAACGGACTAAAAATTACAAGTTAACTATATATATAAATATAATATAATATATAATTAATTATATTAATTATATATATATTATATATATATATTTAAAACTGTCGGCAGCCAGAAACTCCAAGGGAGTAAATTGAAAATACCTCTCCGCGACTCGCGGAGTTTGAAGGGGTTTTTGCCGCGAGTCGCGGAGCCCCAAAAATCACTTCTGGCTATAAAGCCAACCGAATTCTGATCGAATTTTAACATTATTTTCATCTCTCTCTCAATATATACGAGTAATATATATTTATATTTATAATTTATATTTTAATTTTAATTATAATTCTAATAATAAGGGTATGTTAGCGAATGTTGTAAGGGTGTAAGTCGAAATTCTGTCCGTGTAACGCTACGCTATTTTTAATCATTGTAAGTTATGTTCAACCTTTTTATATTAATGTCTCGTAGCTAAGTTATTATTATGCTTGTTTAAAACGAAGTAATCATGATGTTGGGCTAATTACTAAAATTGGGTAATTGGGCTTTGTACCATAATTGGGGTTTGGACAAAAGAACGACACTTGTGGAAACTAGGCTATGGGCTATTAATGGGCTTTATATTTGTTTAACTAAATGAAAGTTTGTTAATGTTAATATAAAGATTTACAATTGGGCGTCCCTATAAATTACCATATACACTCGATCGGACACGATGGGCGGGGTATTTATATGTACGAATAATCGTTCATTTAACCGGACACGGGAATGGATTAATAGCCACTAGAATAATTGAAACAGGGGTGAAATTACATTCAAGGGTAATTGGTGTAATTGTTAACAAAGTAGTAAAACCTTGGTTTACACGCAGTCGATAACCTGGTGTATTCATTAAACAAAGTATTAAAACCTTGTTACAATTCGAATCCCCAATTAGTTGGAATATTTATCTTCGGGTATAATAATAATTTGACAAGGACACTTGCAATTTATATTTATGACTGATGGACTGTTATGGACAAAAACCAGACGGACATATTGAATAATCCAGGATAAAGGACAATTAACCCATGGGCATAAAACTAAAATTAACACGTCAAACATCATGATTACGGAAGTTTAAATAAGCATAATTCTTTTATTTCATATTTTATTTCCTTTATTTTATATTTAATTGCACTTCTAATTATCGCACTTTTATTTATTGTTATTTTATTTTATCGCACTTTTAATTATCGTACTTTTTAATTATCGCAATTTAATTTTATCGCATTTTTATTATTCGCAATTTCATTATCGTTATTTACTTTACGCTTTAATTTAAGTCTTGTATTTATTTTATATTTTACATTAGGTTTTAACTGCGACTAAAGTTTTAAAATCGACAAACCGGTCATTAAACGGTAAAAACCCCCCTTTATAATAATAATATTACCTATATATATATTTGTATTTTTATAAAAGTAAACTAAATATAGCGTTGAGCTTTGTTTAAAGATTTCCCTGTGGAACGAACCGGACTTACTAAAAACTACACTACTGTACGATTAGGTACACTGCCTATAAGTGTTGTAGCAAGGTTTAAGTATATCCATTCTATAAATAAATAAATATCTTGTGTAAAATTGTATCGTATTTAATAGTATTTTCCTAGTAAAATAATAAACTATTTTATATACACCTCGCGAAACATCAAGTATTTTTGGCGCCGCTGCCGGGGAATTACTCTTAAAAGCCGGAAGCGCAACGCTAATAATAAAAAAAAAAAAAAAGATTTTTATTTACTTTTATTAAAAGTCGTTTTTGTAAAAATTACGTTTTAATCATTCAAAAATATAAAAAGAAAAACAAAAATATAAGTATTTTTAGGATTTTGTTAAATATCTAAGTTTTATAAGTTTCTTTATCTTTATTTTAATTTATAAAAATATAAATTTTATTAAAAATCGTTTATTTAAATTAAAAACAGAAAACAGAAAAATAAAAAAAAAAAAAAAAAAGAAAAACGCGTAAAAAGTACTACCTGTCAACAGAATTCCTGAACCCCGCGACTTGCGGGGTTTTACTCTTTATTTGCCGCGACTCGCGGAGGGTTTCTGACACACGGACAAAACCCTAATCACGGGTTTTAATTTATTATTATTATTATTAATTACTTAATTATTATTATTATTATTAATTTTAGTTTTATTTTTACTTTTTACTTTATATTTATGTATTTTGTTTAATTAGTTTTATTAAAATTGTAAAATTAGTAGTTTTATTAAATAAATAATATAAAAATAATATTTATTGTACTTTTTACAACTTTTTGTATATTTTTATATTTTGTACCTTTTTAATCGTTGTAGCGTAATATTTGTATTTTTTAACTCATAATTAATTTTAAACTTAGTTTTTGCTATAGTTATTTTTACTCCTAGATTTTTAGGCTTTGCCGTAGAATTCCTTAAGTGCTTTTTCTTTAGACTAAGATTTAGGTGCTTTAGAATTTTGCGACGCCTTTTTAAGTTTTAGTTTCTTTTTAAGTTATTTCCAATTGGAATTTAGTTTTTCCTGTAAGCTTTAATATTTTTAGACCTTTTACTATGTACCAATTATCATTCCAATTAGTAATTTCAATTTGCGATTATAATTTTAAGTTAGTTGTAGTAATAAGGTTAGGTTAGTTAAGTATTTTTAAGTTTTGATAAGTTTCTTTTATTTCCGTCACCTTTTATTTTTCAACCATTTTTTTCTTTTTCGACATTTTTCGACGCGCAATCTTTTTCTTTCTTATTTCTCGCTATTCTAGTTTTAGGACTTAGAATTTTTTCTACTTCTTATCTAAATTTCTTAAAATTACGAAAATTTATTTTAAGTGGTTAAATTAATAGACATCAAAATTTTCTGGTTCGTAGTAATAGTTGGATTTGTACGTGGACCGGGTTATTGGAGCCAAACAGTCCTCAATTATATTGAGACCAAACGAATCCTGCCCCTCTGCTGCATCTTTTGGCTATTCGAAACGTGGGCAAAATCAGAAAAGTCTATTGATTGGATAACTTATTATAATTTTTCTTTCCTTTTAAAAACTAATAGGATATTCTGTGAATGCACCGAGCAAGACGTTCACCACCTTTTGTACGTTCACCACCTGTAACTAGATCAAGACATCGTTTAACAAATATAACCGCCGTTGATTTTTCTTTAGAATCGTCATCCAGTCGACCAAGTACTTCAGTTCAAATTTCCGATAATCCATTTTTTGAACCCAACCTCACAATTGAGAATCCAGAAAATATTCAGGAACGGTTCGTAGATCCTGAACCATTAAACTTTCCTCCGGAACCACCAATCATTCAAACAGAGATTGTTGAGGAACGAACTATTAAATCAGAATCATCTAGTGATACCGATTCCACAAATTCAATTATGGAGAATCTGGAACCTTTAAGTATGGAAGACCGAATGAGAGCTAAACGCACTGGCCAAGGTCACGCAATTACTCATCCAGACATTAATGCGCCAGATTATGAAATCAAAGGACAAATTCTACACATGGTGACTAATCAATGCCAATTTAGTGGTGCGCCGAAGGAAGATCCAAATGAACATCTACGTACCTTTAATAGGATCTGCACACTATTTAAAATACGAGAAGTGGAGGATGAACAGATATATCTCATGTTATTTCCCTGGACTTTAAAGGGAGAAGCCAAAGATTGGTTGGAATCGTTACCAGAAGGGGCGATCGATACATGGGACGTTTTAATTGACAAATTTCTTAAACAATTCTTTCCTGCATCTAAAGCCGTAAGACTTCAAGCAGAAATTGTTACGTTCACACAAAAGCCAAATGAAACTCTATATGAGGCGTGGACAAGATATGGAAAATTATTAAGAGGATGTCCGCAACATGGTTTAGACACCTGTCAAATAGTACAAATATTCTACCAAGGATGCGACATCACTACAAGAAAAGACATAGATATAGCAGCTGGTGGTTCTATTATGAAGAAAACCGAAACTGATGCTTACAAAATTATTGATAATACTGCTTCCCACTCACATGAGTGGCACCAAGAAAAAGATATCATTAGATCATCTAAAGCAGCTAGAGCCGATTCTAGCCATGACTTAGATTCCATTTCCGCAAAGATAGATGCTGTGGAGAGACGAATGGAAAAGATGACTAAGGATATTCATGCTATACGAATTAGTTGTGAGCAGTGTGGAGGACCACATTTGACAAAAGATTGTCTCAGTATTGAATTAACAATGGAACAAAGAGAGAATATTTCATACATAAACCAAAGGCCTGGAAATAATTATCAGAATAATTATCAACCGCCGAGACCGATTTACAATCAAAACCAGAATTATAACCGAAATATTCCATACAACAACCAACAAGGTCCTAGCAATCAACAAGTATCCAATAATACTTACAATCAGCAAAGACCGAATTTTCAAAACAAACCACCACAACAAACCGATGATAAAAAGCCGAATTTAGAAGATATGATGACGAAGCTAGTTGAAACTCAAACGCAGTTTTTCACATCTCAAAAACAAACAAATGAACAAAATGCTCAAGCATTTAGAAATCAACAAGCTTCTATTCAAAATCTGGAACAAGAAGTAAGTAACCTAGCAAGGTTAATAGGTGAAAGAAAACCGGGAAGTCTACCAAGCGATACAAATGCTAACCCCCGGAATGAAACAGCTAAAGCTATTACCACAAGAAGTGGTACAACACTTAAACCACCTGAAATACCTGTAACTTCTGATGAAACTATTCCTACTCCACAAGAACCACAACCTGATAAAGAAAAGGAAAAAGAACCGGTAGTTGAAAAGGTTAATGAAGATAACACAGTTAAGGATAAACCTTATGTTAAACCATACCAACCACCACTTCCTTACCCGAGTAAAATGAAGAAGGAAAAACTTGAAGCCGAGCAATCCAAATTCTTGGATATGTTTAAACAGATAAATGTAAATCTTCCTTTCATTGATGTAATTTCAGGAATGCCAAGGTATGCTAAATTCTTGAAAGATCTAATCACAAATAGAAAGAAAATGGAAGAACTTTCGGCTGTTACTATGAATGCAAATTGTTCAGCAGTGCTGTTGAATAAGATACCAGAAAAACTATCTGATCCAGGAAGTTTCACAATTCCATGTTTTCTGGGTAGTCTTAGTTCAATAGAAGCATTGGCTGATTTAGGTGCTAGTATAAATTTAATGCCGTATTCACTATACGCTAAACTAGACCTTGGAGAATTGAAACCAACCAGAATAAGCATACAACTAGCCGATAGATCAATAAAATATCCTAGAGGGATAATAGAGAATATGCTAGTTAAAGTTGGTACTTTAGTATTTCCAGTAGATTTTGTTGTTTTGGACATGGAAGAAGATTCTCAAGTTCCTCTTATATTAGGAAGACCATTCTTAAACACGGCTAAAGCAATGATAGACGTGTTCGGTAAGAAACTGACCCTAAGTATAGAGGATGAGAGTGTTACTTTTTCAGTTGATAGAGCAATGCAACAACCACAATCTGCAGATGATACATGTTATTATATTCAAACTATAGATGCACATGCAGAATTATTAGAAGAATTTCCAGAATTACAAGGAACAGGAGAATGTTCTTTAGGAGAAGGAAATGAACCAATTGATGAAGCTGAAATGTTAGCTACACTTATAGCTAATGGATATGAACCAACAACAGAAGAAATTCAAATGTTAAAAGAAGAAGACAGATATCGATATAAATCATCGATAGAAGAACCTCCGAAATTAGAGTTAAAGCCACTTCCAAACCATTTGGAATACGCTTATTTACATGGTGAATCTGAATTACCTGTAATAATATCGTCTTCTCTTACTGAAAATGAGAAATCACAGCTCATTTCTGTGTTGAAAGCTCATAAACCAGCCATTGCATGGAAGATTCATGATATTAAAGGAATAAGTCCTTCGTATTGCACACATAAAATCCTTATGGAAGAAGGTCATAAAACGTATGTGCAACGCCAACGAAGACTAAATCCTAATATGCAAGATGTAGTTAAGAAAGAGATTATTAAACTGCTAGATGCAGGTTTAATATATCCAATCTCTGATAGTCCATGGGTAAGCCCAGTTCAATGCGTGCCTAAGAAGGGTGGCATGACTGTCATCACAAATGAGAAAAACGAGCTTATTCCTACTAGGACTGTAACAGGATGGCGTGTATGTATTGATTATAGAAAATTAAATGACGCCACCAGAAAAGATCACTTTCCCTTACCTTTCATAGATCGAATGTTGGAAAGATTAGCCGGAAATAGTTACTATTGTTTTCTAGATGGATTTTCCGGATATTTTCAAATTCCAATAGCACCCGAAGATCAAGAGAAAACCACATTCACGTGCCCTTATGGTACTTTTGCTTACAAACGCATGCCATTTGGACTTTGTAACGCCCCTGCAACCTTTCAAAGGTGTATGATGGCAATTTTTCACGACATGATAGAAGAATGCATGGAAGTATTCATGGATGACTTTTCAGTCTTCGGTGATACATTTAAATCATGTCTAGTTAATCTGGAACGAATGCTAATTAGATGCGAAAAATCAAATCTAGTACTTAATTGGGAGAAATGCCATTTCATGGTTAAAGAAGGCATCGTTCTTGGACATAAAATTTCAAAAGAAGGAATTGAAGTGGATAGAGCTAAAGTAGATGTAATTGCTAAACTTCCACATCCCACCAATGTTAGAGGAGTTAGGAGTTTTCTAGGGCATGCCGGTTTTTACCGACGTTTCATAAAAGATTTTTCTAAAATTGCCACTCCTATGAATAAACTCCTAGAAAAGGATGCGCCATTCATCTTTTCAGATGAGTGTATCAAATCTTTTAATATTCTTAAAGAAAAACTCACTAATGCGCCAATCATGATAACACCAAATTGGAATCTACCATTTGAACTAATGTGCGATGCAAGTGATTTTGCAATGGGAGCCGTTTTAGGACAAAGGATTGAAAAACGATTTCAACCTATATATTATGCTAGTAAGACATTACAAGGAGCACAAACGAACTATACAACTACTGAAAAAGAACTCCTTGCTATTGTCTTTGCTTTTGACAAATTTCGATCATATCTAGTTCTAGCAAAAACGGTGGTCTATACCGACCATTCTGCTCTTAAATACCTATTTTCAAAACAAGATGCTAAACCAAGATTAATCCGTTGGATCTTACTCTTACAAGAGTTTGATATTGAAATCCGAGATAAAAAGGGAGCAGAAAATCTCGCCGCTGATCATCTTTCTCGTCTTGAAAATCCCGAATTAGAAGTTCTGAATGAATCGGCCATACAAGACAACTTTCCTGATGAATATCTATTGAAGATAGATTATAAAGAAATCCCATGGTTTGCAGACTATGCAAACTACTTAGTTAGTGGATTCCTTGAAAAAGGATTATCGTACCAAAGACGAAAGAAATTCTTCAGTGATATAAAACACTATTTCTGGGAAGATCCACATCTGTTTAAAAGTTGTCCCGATGGAATAATACGCCGATGTGTATTTGGAGATGAAGCTAGTAAAATTTTAAACCATTGTCACACAGGACCAACAGGAGGGCATTATGGGCCTCAACTAACAGCAAGAAAAGTTTATGAAGCTGGATTCTATTGGCCTACAATTTACAAAGACGCACACCTTCTTTGCAAATCCTGTGATGCATGTCAAAGGGCCGGAAGAATAAGTCAACGTGATGAAATGCCACAAAATGTCATCCAAGTATGTGAAGTATTTGACATTTGGGGTATTGACTTTATGGGTCCATTTCCAAAATCTCATAATAATCTATATATACTCGTAGCCATTGATTATGTATCTAAATGGGCGGAAGCACAAGCTCTCCCAACTAACGATGCACGAGTTGTAGTCAACTTTTTAAAACGTCTTTTTGCAAGGTTTGGAACACCGAAAGCTTTAATAAGTGATCGGGGTACTCATTTTTGTAATAATCAACTTGAGAAAGTTCTTAAAAGATATGGAGTAACTCATAAAATCTCCACCGCATATCATCCACAAACAAGTGGACAAGTTGAAAATACCAACCGAGCTTTAAAACGTATTCTAGAGAAAACCGTAGGATCAAATCCGAAGGAATGGTCCATTAAATTGGAGGATGCACTCTGGGCTTTTAGAACAGCCTACAAAACTCCAATTGGAACCACACCTTTTAGACTTGTTTATGGAAAAGCATGTCATCTTCCAGTAGAAATTGAACACAAAGCATTTTGGGCTTTGAAGACATGTAATCTTGATTTACATGAAGCCGGACGTCTACGATTAAGTCAACTAAACGAATTAGAAGAATTAAGACATGAAGCATACGAAAATTCGTTAATCTATAAAGAAAGAACGAAGAAATGGCATGATAAAAGAATCAGAAGTTCAAAAGAATTCAAAGAAGGAGACAGAGTTCTTCTTTTCAATTCACGATTCAAGCTATTTCCTGGAAAATTGAAATCAAGATGGTCTGGACCATTCATAGTCAAAAGAGTTTTCCCATACGGAACGATAGAATTGATAAATTCAAATGGGATTGAATTTAAAGTTAATGGTCACAGAGTTAAACATTACATACATGGTCCGATGGAAGTCGACAACGAAGTTAATCACAATTTCGACACCACAGCTAACTAAGTGTGGGGAGAATCAAGTCTTTAAAGGATAATATGTATTTCTGTTAGAGTTAGATTGTCTGTTTTCGTGTAGTTCTCGAAAATGGAACACGTATGGTCTTTCCCTAGCAGACCCTAAAGAACTAGTCTTCTCCCCCCATTCTGAATTTTTATTTTTTTTAGGTTTTTACGAAATGAAGACTGCCTGTGAACTAAACCATGGTCTAATGCTACATGCTTTGATCACTAAAAGAAATAATGACATACTACCGAGTGAATTAGTATCAGTAATCAGAGAAAGAATGGACGGAGTTAGAAAAGGATCCAGATGCGAAGATAATAAGTTACAATTTGGTAAAGGAAAATCAAAATCCGCAGCGAAAAGAAGAGCACGACACCTAGAAAAATGTCACAAATGCGGAAAATGGTCACATGGAGGTAAATGTTCAAATAATCAAACCTATTCAAATACCGAATTTGTTACTTTATGCAGAGACGGACCGTTCATATGTTTAGAAGAAAAGACAATGAATGCTCGAGGTTACGCCTATGCAGCCATGGAAGACCAATTAAACCGACTATCTTATGAATATAATAGATCATATAACTAAGAAATCTATTTCACAGGTATGTCTGTACAGTTTTTATTTTTATTTTTATTTTTAACCTTTTGATAATAAACGCTAATTTGTTCGCTAAAAAGTATTAAATTGGTATTGAATAAAATTAGGTTTGGCGACCGAAATTATTGATATTGTTCAAAAATTTATTACATCACTGCGAAATTTAACGTTTATTCTTAAGGTATAAATATCTTTAATCAATCAACCCAAAATATTTTAAAAATTCGTCATGAGTTAAATTAGGTCTTGGAACCGAAATTACTTTACCGAAAAGAGGGGCGCATATTTTTGATAATATTTGATTGATTAAAGTGGGATAAAAAGACAAAAAGATTTTTAATTTTAGTATGTTTTTTAATCTTAATATTTAAACCTTAAATTAATATGGTAAACTTTATAAAAACAATATATTTAAAATTGTAAATATTTGAAAAATTAAATTAAGTTTGGTGTGAATTTATAATATGAATTTTTAAATTAAGTTTAGTGTGAATTTTTAATTTTTAAAATATGAATTTTAATTTTATGCATTTCAAATTTTAAGTTTGGTGTGAATTTTTAATTTTTAATTTTTTAATTTTGAATTTATTATTTAAGTTGTGTGAATTTAAAAACAAAAATTTACTTTATCTCATTAAGTTAAAAATATGATTTTTAAATTTCGTCGTAAGTTGAAGACTAGGTCTTTGAACCGAAATTGCTTTACCCGAGGGAGGGACGAGAACTTTTATTATCATTATTTTCAATCTTATTGATTTAAAGTATGCCAAAAACATTAAAAAACCCAAAAATCTTAGCTTTTAAAACAATCGCTACAAAAAGACAAATTTTAAAATTTTGTCGAGGGACGGACTAGGACATCGATCCGAAACGACCTCGTCCTAAATAACAAGGGAAACAAAATTTTAAAATTAATTTCTTAATTGTTTTATAAGTTAAAGATTATAAAAAAAAAAAAAAAAAAAAAAAAAAAAAAAAAAAAAAAAAAAAAAATAACTCCGCGACTCGCGGAGTTTTCAGTGAAAACCTCCGCGACTCGCGGAGGGACAAAATTACAGAAAAAAAATATAACCAGCTGCACGATCTGTACACACAACACACACAAACATACTGCATAAACACTCGAAAAAAAACCGAGAAAACCCCCGAAAATACACCCAAAAACACTACAAAAATCTCAATTTTTAACCGTTAATCACCAAATTTTTTGCTACAATCATGTTGAGAAGGATGATATCTAGGAACTACTCAAGAAAACAGGTACAATTACACCCCAAATCACCTTTAAATCCGAATTTTAGTGTGTTCTTGAGCATATTTTCATAATTTGAATTTTGTTAATTTTTAGTGTAATTAGTGTTAAATTGTTAGTATATTATGCATGTATAACCTAGATTGATGCTTGTTAACATGATTTGAAGCCAAAAACTTCAAAATCTTTAGAATCTAGGGTTTGTGTTCTTGAGCAATTTGGGGCTTTTTGATATAAACAGGTTATGGCCGATTTTTGTCATGAATTATTGCTAAATTGAGTAGTGTAACATGTCTAGGTAGTTAATTGATCCAAACTTTGAGCCTAAACATGATTTTGAGAATTAAAGTGGACTTTTTCAAGTCCAAAATTCATGAACTTGATTTTTGAAAGATAATGCCATTTGAGACTTGTTTATTTGCTAGTAATGATTATTTTGACATGTTATTTGAGTTGAATGCTTATGAACTTGGCGAAAATTTTCGTATATGCTTATTTGAAAAAGTGTAGATTTGATAAAAATGTGGAAATAAGCTTAAGTTTGATATAAATTGATAATGTCATTGTAATTATTTTGATTGATGATTTTGCTGACACTAATGCATATTTGGATGCACAAAATTTGTGTTTGATGTGTTTTGCAGAATGAAAGGGGTGAATCTTCATCCCAAGCCCGTCATGCTCCTGCTGAGAACTTGGAACAACAGGAGGTAGATAACTACTACAAGCAGGATGTACCTCATCCAGTCATGACCTTTTCAGATATGCACTTGGAACAGTTGCACCCGAACCTGCGATTTGACAGACTTTGGATAGATTATCCAAAATATCAACGGGGTTTGCATACTCTTCATTCCAAGGTTGTTGAGGTACCAAGGGTCATAGAATGGGGACCCTTGGAAGCTGTAGAATTGGCCGGGCCAATTAGGGAATTACTGGTACAGAGGTATGGTAATTCTTCTTTCAATGACTGGATATGTTTATTCACCATACGCAGACCTGTATATAAAGTATGGTGTGAAGAGTTGTTATGTAGTATAGAGTTGAATGATCGGGTAGCCAGTTTAACCGATCGTTCTTTTATTAGATTTTTGTTAGGCGGTTCGATGCGCCACATGTCTTTACTGGACATGGCTCAGGCTTTACGTATATATACGCCTGAGGAATTAGCGTCTGCCGATTGTAGAGGATTGATACTAAACGGTAGGAAAATAGATGAAAATTTTGATACACACGGTGTGTGGAGTCAAATGACAAGCCATCACCGTTTTAAAGGGGGAAACTACTCTTATTTGGATATAGATAGAGCCGAATTAAGAGTAATACATAGGTTTTTAGCTAACTCGATTACACAAAGGGGTAAAAACAAAGAAAAGGTAAATGAACAAGATCTGTTTTACCATATGTGTATTCGAGACCCACACAGCGCTGTAAGTATACCATATTGTGTGGGTTATTATTTATCAGCTATGGTTCGAGGGATGCGTCCACATAGCATAATAGGAGGTGGTATTTTTATTACTTTGATTGGTGAATATCTCGGTGTGGATATAAGTCGGGGGGGATTATTAGTAGAAGAGCCGGAACCCCGCGACACTATAGGTTTAAATGTGTACCATGGTGCGAAAGTGTTGAAGCGGCGAAATAACGCCGCAGTACGATACAATGGTAGACATCCACAGGTAGAGAGAAACCAGGAACAAGGTAATGTAGGAGGGGGGAACCAGATGCAAGAAATGCAAAGGTTTATAGCTTCTCAGGAATACGAAAATGCTAGACAGAGAGCATTTGAAGATTGGCAAGTTCATCAGAACCAGATCATAGAGCATTGCCAACACATAGGTAGAAACTATATTCCTACACCGAAACCCGTCTTCCCTCCTTGGTCGATAGAGATGCAGCCACCATATCCTACGTATGACCCTGCCGAAGCATTCTATAGCACTTATGGTTATGCGTGGAACCCCTATTGGTACCAATATCATCCTTAGTTAACTTATTTTTATTTTTATTTTGTAATTTGTAATTATTGATATATTTAATATTTTTGTTAATATTGTAATCATTTTTATATTTATCTAACTTTTATTCTTAGATTTTAATAATTTTTGAATGTGGGGTAATAAACCAAACTTCAAAAATATGTATATATGTTTGCAGTTTATCTTATGTACACAACAGGGTAAAACAACGCATTTTCAAAGACTGGCATTAAGTTCAGCAAAAGCAACTAATTTTGACGACAAGATGCAAAATATATGTGAAATAACAACAAGACGGAATGCACCATTTATCATTCAGCAAACAAACGCCAATATATTTGGAAACTTTGGTAAAAATTTAATCATTTTCACACAAATCACCCTCAATAATTTAAATTGTTACTGATTTCTTGCAAATGAGGGCATTGCAAGATCTTAAGTGTGGGCAGGGATTAAATTCTTTCGGATTTTAAAATTTTTATATTAAACACTTGGTTACCATTAAAAATACTAGTAAAGCAGTAGTTGTATTAGAATCTAGTGCTCTCTGATAAAAAGAACAGCCCTAGTCTTATATACTGACTACCCAATTCTAGTAAAATTTTTCGAAATTTTCAATTAAATGAATTAAAATCATGTTTATACATATTTATGAACGATAAAACTAGGTTTTAACACCGAAATTATTGTTACCTCGGAAAGGACATAAATTGAGAAACAAACTAAAACGTCAAAATTCATTTAAAATGGAATAGAGGACGATAAAAAGAAAAATAAAAAGCCAAGTGTGGGAAAATTTACCAAATTATTTTAAACATATGTCACATATATCTGTAACAAATAACTGAAAATACTTTTGCTTTGGACTAAACTAAACTGTTTTACCCGATGAAAGAAAAGAAGAGATGGATCTACACGATGAATCAATTCCATCATTAAAAGGAAGTAAAGTCTTCCGAAAAAGACACGCGCTTCTTGATTTAGGTCATGAAGTTGTCGTCCAGACCAGCTGTAGGTTGACGAAAAATCTAGAAAAGTCATCACTAAAATCAGCAGGAAATCCACGGACCTCAGCATAAAACAGGGTCGCCAAGTGGTCAGATTTATCCTAACCATGAGAAGGATTTATCTCGTACAATGGGGAGGCACCGTGCAAATTAGCTGGATAAGACTAATGAATCAGATCCCCAGAAAGGATAATCTCCTTAAAGATTAAAAATCAGCTTTTAAGACTGATATTACTCAATCCTAGAGATTGACCTTAAAGATTGAGAATTCAAACTCATGGAATTCAATGATATCTAAACTCGAGCTTAAACGAAAAAAATATTTTGATCAAAATTATAAACCGATTTGTTTTCTGAAAACCCTATTTTCAATGCGTTCATTACCATTGAACGTAAAATCCTAGGAATTCACCTGGAATTCATTAGGTCACCTGAACTAAATCGGGTGTCAACCGTAAGAACGGTGGTTGCATAACATGGTCAAAGACAGGACCTTGTGCCAGACCGACAAATTATAAGGGTGAGCTTTACTATTGCTCCTACCAAGGATAGTAATTGCGTCCGACACGTTATAGACCATAATCAAAAGCATGTCACGGGACATTGCCTTAAACAGTTGCTTGTTCAACGCTTTCCTTTACAACCGGACGGTAGTTTGCCGAAAGGTAATATACGGAACAAGTAAACTGGACGTGTTGCTTTCCAAATACAAGGTTAGCAAGTGGGTGACACAAAACCGCAAGTTTTGAGCTAAAATTTTCAAATCTGAAACCCACCAAACCCACAAATATTTTGCAAACACCGGTAAAGGGTTATTCCGGAAAACTTATCTAGGGTAAAAACTAGATTTAATTTTCAAAAGATCAAATGTTTTCATAAAGATCCAATTTCCTTAATGGATCTAAATTTTTATAGTCATGTGGGACTGTAAACCATATCGTTACTACCATTGTTTATACCGCCGTATAGAAATCACTGATGTACAAAGTGTGAAGAATAAAGAAGTGATTCTAGTATTTCAAGACAATATTGCTTGAGGACAAGCAACGCTCAAGTGTGGGAATATTTGATAATGCTAAAAACGAACATATATTTCATAGCATTATTCCTCAAGAAAGACAAGCTTTTAGTTGCAATTGTTCTATTTACAAGTGATATTCGTTTAAATAATAAAAGGTGAAGACAAAAGACAGATTCGACGATTTGAAGACGCAAACGACCAAAAAGCTCAAAAGAACAAAAGACAATCAAAAAGGTTCCAATTATTGATAAGAAACGTCTCGAAATCACAAGAGTACAAGATTCAAAACGCAAAATACAAGATATTAAATTGTACGCAAGGACGTTCGAAAATCCGGAACCGGGACTAGAGTCAACTCTTAACGCTCGACGCAACGGACTAAAAATTACAAGTTAACTATATATATAAATATAATATAATATATAATTAATTATATTAATTATATATATATTATATATATATATTTAAAACTGTCGGCAGCCAGAAACTCCAAGGGAGTAAATTGAAAATACCTCTCCGCGACTCGCGGAGTTTGAAGGGGTTTTTGCCGCGAGTCGCGGAGCCCCAAAAATCACTTCTGGCTATAAAGCCAACCGAATTCTGATCGAATTTTAACATTATTTTCATCTCTCTCTCAATATATACGAGTAATATATATTTATATTTATAATTTATATTTTAATTTTAATTATAATTCTAATAATAAGGGTATGTTAGCGAATGTTGTAAGGGTGTAAGTCGAAATTCTGTCCGTGTAACGCTACGCTATTTTTAATCATTGTAAGTTATGTTCAACCTTTTTATATTAATGTCTCGTAGCTAAGTTATTATTATGCTTGTTTAAAACGAAGTAATCATGATGTTGGGCTAATTACTAAAATTGGGTAATTGGGCTTTGTACCATAATTGGGGTTTGGACAAAAGAACGACACTTGTGGAAACTAGGCTATGGGCTATTAATGGGCTTTATATTTGTTTAACTAAATGAAAGTTTGTTAATGTTAATATAAAGATTTACAATTGGGCGTCCCTATAAATTACCATATACACTCGATCGGACACGATGGGCGGGGTATTTATATGTACGAATAATCGTTCATTTAACCGGACACGGGAATGGATTAATAGCCACTAGAATAATTGAAACAGGGGTGAAATTACATTCAAGGGTAATTGGTGTAATTGTTAACAAAGTAGTAAAACCTTGGTTTACACGCAGTCGATAACCTGGTGTATTCATTAAACAAAGTATTAAAACCTTGTTACAATTCGAATCCCCAATTAGTTGGAATATTTATCTTCGGGTATAATAATAATTTGACAAGGACACTTGCAATTTATATTTATGACTGATGGACTGTTATGGACAAAAACCAGACGGACATATTGAATAATCCAGGATAAAGGACAATTAACCCATGGGCATAAAACTAAAATTAACACGTCAAACATCATGATTACGGAAGTTTAAATAAGCATAATTCTTTTATTTCATATTTTATTTCCTTTATTTTATATTTAATTGCACTTCTAATTATCGCACTTTTATTTATTGTTATTTTATTTTATCGCACTTTTAATTATCGTACTTTTTAATTATCGCAATTTAATTTTATCGCATTTTTATTATTCGCAATTTCATTATCGTTATTTACTTTACGCTTTAATTTAAGTCTTGTATTTATTTTATATTTTACATTAGGTTTTAACTGCGACTAAAGTTTTAAAATCGACAAACCGGTCATTAAACGGTAAAAACCCCCCTTTATAATAATAATATTACCTATATATATATTTGTATTTTTATAAAAGTAAACTAAATATAGCGTTGAGCTTTGTTTAAAGATTTCCCTGTGGAACGAACCGGACTTACTAAAAACTACACTACTGTACGATTAGGTACACTGCCTATAAGTGTTGTAGCAAGGTTTAAGTATATCCATTCTATAAATAAATAAATATCTTGTGTAAAATTGTATCGTATTTAATAGTATTTTCCTAGTAAAATAATAAACTATTTTATATACACCTCGCGAAACATCAGAATCGAATGATGTTATGAACATCATTACTACCTAAAGTTCCTTGGATAAACCTACAGGAAATAAGAAAAATGGATCTAGCTTCAAAGGATCTTTGGATGGCTTGAAAGTTCTTGAAGCAGAATCATGACACGAAAACAATTTCAAGTAAGATTTTCACTCGAAATAAGATTGTTATAGTTATAGAAATTGAATTAAAGTTTGAATATGATTATTACCTTGTATTAGAAAGATAACCTACTGTAAGTAACAAAGGTTTCTTGATCTTGGATGATTACTTGGAATGGATTTAGAAAACTTGGAAGTAAACTTGCAATCTTGGAAGTATTCTTGATTTTATGAAACTAGAACTTTTGGAATTTATGAAGAACACTTAGAACTTGAAGATAGAACTTGAGAGAGATCAATTAGATGAATAAAATTGAAGAATGAAAGTGTTTGTAGGTGTTTTTGGTCGTTGGTGTATGGATTAGATATAAAGGATATGTAATTTTGTTTTCATGTAAATAAGTCATGAATGATTACTCATATTTTTGTAATTTTATGAGATATTTCATGCTAGTTGCCAAATGATAGTTCCCACATGTGTTAGGTGACTCACATGAGCTGTTAAGAGCTGATTATTAGAGTGTATATACCAATAGTACATACATCTAAAAGCTGTGTATTGTACGAGTACGAATACGGGTGCATACGAGTAGATTTGTTGATGAAACTGAACGAGGATGTAATTGTAAGCATTTTTGTTAAGTAGAATTATTTTGATAAGTGTCTTGAAGTCTTTCAAAAGTGTATGAATACATATTAAAAAACTACATGTATATACATTTTAACTGAGTCGTTAAGTCATCGTTAGTCGTTACATGTAAATGTTGTTTTGAAACCTTTAGATTAACGATCTTGTTAAATGTTGTTAACCCAATGTTTATAATCTCAAATGAGATTTTAAATTATTATATTATCATGATATTATGATGTACGAATATCTCTTAATATGATCTATATACATTAAATGTCGTTACAACGATAATCGTTACATATATGTCTCGTTTCAAAATCATTAAGTTAGTAGTCTTATTTTTACATATGTAGTTCATTGTTAATACACTTAATGATATATTTACTTATGATTTAACATAATTAACCAAGTGTACCAATATCTTAATATGATTCATATGTACCTAGTAAGACGTTATAACGATAATCGTTATATATATCGTTTTCGAGTTTCTTAATTTAATAGTCTCATTTTTATGTATATAACTCATTGTTAAAATACCTAATGAGATACATACTTAAAATAAAATCATGTTAACTATATATATAACCATATATATGTCATCGTATAGTTTTTACAAGTTTTAACGTTCGTAAATCACCGGTCAACTTGGGTGGTCATATGTCTTTATGAAACCTATTCTAATTAATCAAGTCTTAATAAGTTTAATTGCTTAACATGTTGGAAACACTTAATCATGTAAATATCAATTTCATTTAATATATATAAACATGGAAAAGTTCGGGTCACTACAGTACCTACCCGTTAAATAAATTTCGTCCCAAAATTTTAAGCTGTTGAAAGTGTTAACGAATCTTCTAGAAATAGATGCGGGTATTTCTTCTTCATCTGATCTTCACGCTCCCAGGTGAACTCGGGTCCTCTACGAGCATTCCATCGAACCTTAACAATCAGTATCTTATTTTGTTTAAGTCTCTGAACCTCACGATCCATTATTTCGACGGGTTCTTCAATGAATTAAAGTTTTTCATTGATTTGGATTTCGTCCAACGGAATAGTGAGATCTTCTTTAGCAAAACATTTCTTCAAATTTGAGACGTGGAAAGTGTTATGTACAGCCGCGAGTTGTTGAGGTAGCTCCAGTTGGTAAGCTACTGGTCCGACACGATCTATAATCTTGAATGGTCCAATGTACCTTGGATTTAGTTTCCCCCGTTTACCAAATCGAACAATGCCTTTCCAAGTTGATGAAATGTCCCGTTCTTATTGATTAAAAACGTTCCATATTAATTGATTTCGTTGCGAGGTTTTGACCTCTATATGAGACGTTTTTCAAAGACTGCATTCATTTTTAAAACAAACCATAACCTTTATTTCATAGATAAAGGTTTTAAAAAGCTTTACGTAGATTATCAAATAATGATAATCTAAAATATCCTGTTTACACACGACCATTACATAATGGTTTACAATACAAATATGTTACAACAAAATAAGTTTCTTGAATGCAGTTTTTACACAATATCATACAAGCATGGACTCCAAATCTCGTCCTTATTTAAGTATGCGACAGCGGAAGCTCTTAATAATCACCTGAGAATAAACATGCTTAAAACGTCAACAAAAATGTTGGTGAGTTATAGGTTTAACCTATATATATCAAATCATAATAATAGACCACAAGATTTCATATTTCAATACACATCCCATACATAGAGATAAAAATCATTCATATGGTGAACACCTGGTAACCGACATTAACAAGATGCATATATAAGAATATCCCCATCATTCCGGGACACCCTTCGGATATGATATAAATTTCGAAGTACTAAAGCATCCGGTACTTTGGATGGGGCTTGTTAGGCCCGATAGATCTATCTTTAGGATTCGCGTCAATTAGGGTGTCTGTTCCCTAATTCTTAGATTACCAGACTTAATAAAAAAGGGCATATTCGATTTCGATAATTCAACCATAGAATGTAGTTTCACGTACTTGTGTCTATTTTGTAAATCATTTATAAAACCTGCATGTATTCTCATCCCAAAAATATTAGATTTTAAAAGTGGGACTATAACTCACTTTCACAGATTTTTACTTCGTCGGGAAGTAAGACTTGGCCACTGGTTGATTCACGAACCTATAACAATATATACATATATATCAAAGTATGTTCAAAATATATTTACAACACTTTTAATATATTTTGATGTTTTAAGTTTATTAAGTCAGCTGTCCTCGTTAGTAACCTACAACTAGTTTTCCACAATTAGATGTACAGAAATAAATCGATAAATATTATCTTGAATCAATCCACGACCCAGTGTATACGTATCTCAGTATTGATCACAACTCAAACTATATATATTTTGGAATCAACCTCAACCCTTTATAGCTAACTCCAACATTCACATATAGAGTGTCTATGGTTGTTCTGAAAGATATATAGATGTGTCGACATGATAGGTCGAAACATTGTATACGTGTCTATGGTATCTCAAGATTACATAATATACAATACAAGTTGATTAAGTTATGGTTAGAATAGATTTGTTACCAATTTTCACGTAGCTAAAATGAGAAAAATTATCCAATCTTGTTTTAATCATAACTTCTTCATTTTAAATCCGTTTTGAGTGAATCCAATTGCTATGGTTTCATATTGAACTCTATTTTATGAATCTAAAAAGAAAAAGTATAGGTTTATAGTCGGAAAAATAAGTTACAAGTCGTTTTTGTAAAGGTAGTCATTTCAGTCGAAAGAACGACGTCTAGATGACCATTTTAGAAAACATACTTCCACTTTGAGTTTAACCATAATTTTTGGATATAGTTTCATGTTCATAATAAAAATCATTTTCTCAGAATAACAACTTTTAAATCAAAGTTTATCATAGTTTTTAATTAACTAACCCAAAACAGCCCGCGGTGTTACTACGACGGCGTAAATCCGGTTTTACGGTGTTTTTCGTGTTTCCAGGTTTTAAATCATTAAGTTAGCATATCATATAGATATAGAACATGTGTTTAGTTGATTTTAAAAGTCAAGTTAGAAGGATTAACTTTTGTTTGCGAACAAGTTTAGAATTAACTAAACTATGTTCTAGTGATTACAAGTTTAAACCTTCGAATAAGATAGCGCTTTATATGTATGAATCGAATGATGTTATGAACATCATTACTACCTTAAGTTCCTTGGATAAACCTACTGGAAAAGAGAAAAATGGATCTAGCTTCAATGGATCCTTGGATGGCTCGAAGTTTTTGAAGCAAAATCATGACATGAAAACAAGTTCAAGTAAGATCATCACTTGAAATAAGATTGTTATAGTTATAGAAATTGAACCAAAGTTTGAATATGATTATTACCTTGTATTAGAATGATAACATATGGTAAGAAACAAAGATTTCTTGAGGTTGGATGATCACCTTACAAGATTGGAAGTGAGCTAGCAAACTTGAAAGTATTCTTGATTTTATGAAACTAGAACTTTTGGAATTTATGAAGAACACTTAGAACTTGAAGATAGAACTTGAGAGAGATCAATTAGATGAAGAAAATTGAATAATGAAAGTGTTTGTAGGTGTTTTTGGTCGTTGGTGTATGGATTAGATATAAAGGATATGTAATTTTGTTTTCATGTAAATAAGTCATGAATGATTACTCATATTTTTGTAATTTTATGAGATATTTCATGCTAGTTTCCAAATGATGGTTCCCACATGTGTTAGGTGACTCACATGGGCTGCTAAGAGCTGATCATTGGAGTGTATATACCAATAGTACATACATCTAAAATCTGTGTATTGTACGAGTACGAATACGGGTGCATACGAGTAGAATTGGTGATGAAACTGAACGAGGATGTAATTGTAAGCATTTTTGTTAAGTAGAAGTATTTTGATAAGTGTCTTGAAGTCTTTCAAAAGTGTATGAATACATATTAAAACACTACATGTATATACATTTTAACTGAGTCGTTAAGTCATCGTTAGTCGTTACATGTAAATGTTGTTTTGAAACCTTTAGGTTAACGATCTTGTTAAATGTTGTTAACCCAATGTTTATAATATCAAAAGAGATTTTAAATTATTATATTATCATGATATTATGATGTACGAATATCTCTTAATATGATATATATACATTAAATGTCGTTACAACGATAATCGTTACATATATGTCTCGTTTCAAAATCATTAAGTTAGTAGTCTTGTTTTTACATATGTAGTTCATTGTTAATATACTTAATGATATGTTTACTTATCATAATATCATGTTAACTATATATATAACCATATATATGTCATCATATAGTTTTTACAAGTTTTAACGTTCGTGAATCACCGGTCAACTTGGGTGGTCAATTGTCTACATGAAACCTATTTCAATTAATCAAGTCTTAACAAGTTTGATTGCTTAACATGTTGGAAACATTTAATCATGTAAATATCAATCTCAATTAATATATATAAACATGGAAAAGTTCGGGTCACTACAGTTGAAACCTTAAGCATGACCATTTCTCCAATTTCAAACTCTATATCTTTTCTTTTACTATCTGCGTAGCTCTTTTGTCGACTCTGGGCAGTTTTCAATCTTTGTTGAATTTGGATGATTTTCTCGGTAGTTTCTTGTATTATCTCCGGACCCGTAATCTGTCTATCCCCCACTTCATTCCAACAAATTGGAGACCTACACTTTCTACCATAAAGTGCCTCAAACGGCGCCATCTCAATACTAGAATGATAACTGTTGTTGTAGGAAAATTCTGCTAACGGTAGGTGTTGATCCCAACTATTTCCGAAATCAATAACACATGCTCGTAGCATGTCTTCAAGCGTTTGTATCGTCCTTTAGCTCTGCCCATCAGTTTGTGAATGATAGGCAGTACTCATGTCTAGACGAGTTTCTAATGCTTGCTGTAATGTCTGCCAGAATCTTGAAATAAATCTGCCATCCCTATCAGAGATAATAGAGATTGGTATTCCATGTCTGGAGACGACTTCCTTCAAATACAGTCGTGCTAACTTATCCATCTTGTCATCTTCTCTTATTGGCAGGAAGTGTGCTGATTTGGTGAGACGATCAACTATTACCCAAATAGTATCAAAACCACATGCAGTCCTTGGCAATTTAGTGATGAAATCCATGGTAATGTTTTCCCATTTCCATTTCGGGATTTTGGGTTGTTGAAGTAGACCTGATAGTTTCTGATGCTCAGCTTTGACCTTAGAACACGTCAAGCATTCTCCTACGTATTTAGCAACATCGGCTTTCATACCCGGCCACCAAAAATGTTTCTTGAGATCCTTGTACATCTTCCCCATTCCAGGATGTATTGAGTATCTGGTTTATAAGCTTCTCTAAGTACCATTTCTCTCATATCTCCAAATTTTGGTACCCAAATCCTTTCAGCCCTATACCGGGTTCCGTCTTCCCGAATATTAAGATTCTTCTCCGATCCTTTGGGTATTTCATCCTTTAAATTTCCCTCTTTTAAAACTCCTTGTTGCGCCTCCTTTATTTGAGTAGTAAGGTTATTGTGAATCATTATATTCATAGATTTTACTCGAATGGGTTCTCTGTCCTTCCTGCTCAAGGCTTCGGCTACCACATTTGCCTTCCCCGGGTGGTAACGAATCTCAAAGTCGTAATCATTCAACAATTCAATCCACCTACGCTGCCTCATATTCAGTTGTTTCTGATTAAATATGTGTTGAAGACTTTTGTGGTCGGTATATATAATACTTTTGACCCCATATAAGTAGTGCCTCCAAGTTTTTAATGCAAAAACAACCGCGCCTAATTCCATATCATGCATCGTATAATTTTGTTCGTGAATCTTCAATTGTCTAGACGCATAAGCAATCACCTTCGTTCGTTGCATTAATACACAACCTAGATGATAATGCTAAAAACGAACATATATTTCATAGCATTATTCCTCAAGAAAGACAAGCTTTTAGTTGCAATTGTTCTATTTACAAGTGATATTCGTTTAAATAATAAAAGGTGAAGACAAAAGACAGATTCGACGAATTGAAGACGCAAACGACCAAAAAGCTCAAAAGTACAAAAGACAATCAAAGAGGTTCCAATTATTGATAAGAAACGTCTCGAAATTACAAGAGTACAAGATTCAAAACGCAAAGTACAAGATATTAAATTGTACGCAAGGACGTTCGAAAATCCGGAACCAGGACCAGAGTCAACTCTCAACGCTCGACGCAACGGACTAAAAATTACAAGGCAACTATGCACATAAATATAATATAATATTTAAATAATTCTTATAATTATTTATATATTATATAAATAAATAAAAACCGTCGGCAAGAGAGACTCCAAAATGGGTGAGCTGTAATTTCAAACTCCGCGACTCGCGGAGTTTGAAGGCCAAAAATGCCGCGAGTCGCGGAGCCCCAAGTTTTGAAAATCCCTATAAAAGCAACCGAATTCTGAGCATTTTTAATCATCTTTTTTTCCTTCTTCTCTCAATATATACGTAATATATATATATAATTTAATTTTAATTTTAATTTTAATTTTAATTTTAATCTTAATAATAAGGGTATGTTAGCGAATGTTGTAAGGGTGTAAGTCGAAATTCTGTCCGTGTAACGCTACGCTATTTTTAATCATTGTAAGTTATGTTCAACCTTTTTAATTTAATGTCTCGTAGCTAAGTTATTATTATGTTTATTTAATCCGAAGTAATCATGATGTTGGGCTAATTACTAAAATTGGGTAATTGGGCTTTGTACCATAATTGGGGTTTGGACAAAAGAACGACACTTGTGGAAATTAGACTATGGGCTATTAATGGGCTTTATATTTGTTTAACTAAATGATAGTTTGTTAATGTTAATATAAAGATTTACAATTGGGCGTCCCTATAATTTACCATATACACTCGATCGGACACGATGGGCGGGGTATTTATATGTACGAATAATCGTTCATTTAACCGGACACGGGAATGGATTAATAGCCACTAAAATAATTAAAACAGGGGTGAAATTATGTACAAGGACACTTGGTATAATTGATAACAAAGTATTAAAACCTTGGGTTACACTCAGTCGACATCCTGGTGTAATTATTAAACAAAGTATTAAAATCTTGTTACAGTTTAAGTCCCCAATTAGTTGGAATATTTAACTTCGGGTATAAGGATAATTTGACGAGGATACGCGCACTTTATATTTATGACTGATGGACTGTTATGGACAAAAACCAGACGGACATATTAAATAATCCAGGACAAAGGACAATTAACCCATGGGCATGAAACTAAAATCAACACGTCAAACATCATGATTACGGAAGTTTAAATAAGCATAATTCTTTTATTTCATATTTAATTTCCTTTATTTTATATTTAATTGCACTTCTAATTATCGCATTTTTATTGTTATTGTATTTAATTGCACTTTTAATTATCGTACTTTTTAAATTATCGCAAGTTTATTTTATCGCACTTTTATTATTCGCAATTTCATTATCGTTATTTACTTTACGCTTTAAATTAAGTCTTGTATTTATTTATTATTTTACATTTGGTTTTAACTGCGACTAAAGTTTTAAAATCGACAAACCGGTCATTAAACGGTAAAAACCCCCCTTTATAATAATAATATTACTTATATATAAATTTGTATTTTTATAAAAGTAAACTAATATAGCGTTAAGCTTTGTTTAAAAAGATTCCCTGTGGAACGAACCGGACTTACTAAAAACTACACTACTGTACGATTAGGTACACTGCCTATAAGTGTTGTAGCAAGGTTTAAGGATATCCATTCTATAAATAAATAAATATCTTGTGTAAAATTGTATCGTATTTAATAGTATTTTCTGCTAAAATTTAATACTATTTTATACCCCTCTGCTAAAACATCAAGTTATTTTTGGCGCCGCTGCTGGGGAATCGCTTAAAAGTCGGAAGCGCAACGCTACATAAAAAAAAAAAAAAAATTTTAGTTTACTTTTATTAAAATTCGTTTTTATAAAAGTACGTTTTAAATATTCGAAAATATAAAAAGAAAAACAAAAATTTATATATTTTTAAGAGTTTGTTAAAAGTTTTATAAGTTTCTTTATTTTTATTTTAGTTTATAAAAATATAAGTTTTATTTAAATATCTTTTATTTATATAAAAACAGAAAATTAGAAAACATAAAAAAATAAAAATAATAAAAACGCGTCGAATTTTTAAACCTGTCAGTCGCGGGGTTTGCTGCATCGAATACCGCAAGTCGCGGAGATAACCTGACACGCCGACAGAACCCTAATCAGGCATTAATTACGAATTATTATTATAATTATTAATATAAAACCCTAATTAGGTTTTAATTAAATATGTATTTTAGTTTTTATTAATATTTTGTTTAATTAGTTTAATTAAATTGTAAAATTAATAGTTTTATAAAATAAATAATATAAAAATAATATTTTTATAAAAGAAAAAAATTTGTACTTTTTACAACTTTTTGTATATTTTTATATGTTATCCCTTTTTAATTGTTTTAGCGTAATATTTGTATTTTTAGCTCATATTTAGTTTTAAACTTAGTTTTTGCAATAGTTATTTTTACCTCTAGATTTTTAGGCTTTGCCGTAAAATCCCTTAAGTGCTTTTTCTTTAGACTAAGATTTAGGTAATTTAGAATTTTGCGACGCCTTTTTAAGTTTTAGTTTCTTTTTAAGTTATTTCCATTTGGGATTTAGTTTTTCTGTAAGCTTTAATATTTTTAGACGACTTTTACCTATGTATCAATTATCATTCCAATTAGTAATCTCAATTTGCGATTATAATTTTAAGTTAGTTGTAGTAATAAGGTTAGGTTAGTCAAGTATTTTTAATTTTTATAAGTTTCTTTAATTTTTCCGTCACCTTTTATTTTTCAACCATTTTTCTTTTTCGACCTTTTTCGACGAACTCTTTTTCTTTCTTATTTCTCGCTATTCTAGTTTTAGGACATAGATTTTTATTCTACTTCTTATCTAAATTTCTTAAAATTACGAAAATTTGTTTTAAGTGGTTAAATTGATAGACATCAAAATTTTCTGGTTCGTAGTAATAGTTGGATTTGTACGTGGACCGGGTTATTGGAGCTAAACAGTCCTCAATTATATTGAGACCAAACGAATCCTGCCCCTCTGCTGCATCTTTTGGCTATTCAAAACGTGGGCAAAATCAGAAAAGTCTATTGATTGGATAACTTATTATAATTTTTCTTTCCTTTTTAAAAACTAATAGGATATTCAGTGAATGCACCGAGCAAGACGTTCACCACCTTTTGTACGTTCACCACCTGTAACTAGATCAAGACATTTAGTAAATATTACCGCCATTGATTTTTCTTTAAAATCGTCATCCAGTCGACCAAGTACTCCAGTTCAAATTTCCGATAATCCATTTTTTGAACCCGACCTCACAATTGAGAATCCGGAGAATATTCAGGAACGATTCGTAGATCCTGAACCACTAAACTTTCCTCCGGAACCACCAATCATTCAAACAGAGATTGTTGAGGAACGAACCATTAAATCAGAATCCTCTAGTGATTCCGATTCAACATATTCAATTATGGAGAATCTGGAACCTTTAAGTATGGAAGACCGAATGAGAGCTAAACGCACTGGCCAAGGTCACGCAATTACTCATCCAGACATTAATGCGCCAGATTATGAAATCAAAGGACAAATTCTACACATGGTGACTAATCAATGCCAATTTAGTGGTGCGCCGAAGGAAGATCCAAATGAACATCTACGTACCTTTAATAGGATCTGCACACTATTTAAAATCCGAGAAGTAGAGGATGAACAGATATATCTCATGTTATTTCCCTAGACTTTAAAGGGAGAAGCCAAAGATTGGTTGGAATCGTTACCTGAAGGGGCGATCGATACATGGGACGTTTTAGTTGAAAAATTTCTTAAACAATTCTTTCTGGCATCTAAAGCCGTAAGACTTCAAGTAGAATTTGTTACGTTCACACAGAAGCCGAATGAAACTCTATATGAGGCGTGGACAAGATATGAAAAGTTATTAAGAGGATGTCCGCAACATGGTTTAGACACCTGTCAAATAGTACAAATATTCTACCAAGGATGCGACATCACTACAAGAAAAGACATAGATATAGCAGCTGGTGGTTCTATTATGAAGAAAACCGAAACTGATGCTTACAAAATTATTGATAACACTGCTTCCCACTCACATGAGTGGCACCAAGAAAAAGATATCATTAGATCATCTAAAGCAGCTAGAGCCGATTCTAGCCATGACTTAGATTCCATTTATGCAAAGATAGATGCTGTGGAGAGACGAATGGAAAAGATGACTAAAGATATTCACTCAATACGAATTAGTTGTGAGCAGTGTGGAGGACCACATTTGACAAAAGATTGTCTCAGTATTGAATTAACAATGGAACAAAGAGAGAATATTTCATACATAAACCAAAGGCCTGGAAATAATTATCAGAATAATTATCAACCGCCAAGACCGATTTACAATCAAAACCAAAATTATAACCGAAATATTCCATACAACAACCAACAAGGTCCTAGCAATCAACAAGTATCCAATAATAATTACAATCAGCAAAGACCTAATTTTCAAAACAAACCACCACAACAAACCGATGATAAAAAGCCAAATTTAGAAGATATGATGACGAAGCTAGTTGAAACTCAAACGCAGTTTTTCACATTTCAGAAACAAACTAATGAACAAAATACTCAAGCATTTAGAAATCAACAAGCTTCTATTCAAAATCTGGAACAAGAAGTAAGTAACCTAGCAAGGTTAATAGGTGAAAGAAAACCGGGAAGTCTACCTAGTGATACAAATGCTAACCCCCGGAATGAAACAGCTAAATCCATTACCACAAGAAGTGGTACAACACTTAAACCACCTGAAATACCTGTAACTTCTGATGAAGCTATTCCTACTCCACAAGAACCACAACCTGAACAAGATAAGGAAAAAGAACCGGTAGTTGAAAAGGTTAATGAAGATAACACAGTTAAGGCTAAACCTTATGTTAAACCATACCAACCACCACTTCCTTATCCGAGTAAAATGAAGAAAGAGAAACTTGAAGCCGAGCAATCCAAATTCTTGGATATGTTTAAACAGATAAATGTAAATCTTCCTTTCATTGATGTGATTTCAGGAATGCCTAGATATGCTAAATTCTTGAAAGATCTAATCTCAAATAGAAAGAAAATGGAAGAACTCTCGGCTGTTACTATGAATGCTAATTGTTCAGCAGTGCTGTTGAATAAGATACCAGAAAAACTATCTGATCCAGGAAGTTTCATAATTCCATGTTTTCTGGGTAGTCTTAGTTCAATAGAAGCATTGGCAGACTTAGGTGCTAGTATAAATCTAATGCCGTATTCACTATACGCTAAACTAGACCTTGGAGAATTGAAACCAACCAGAATAAGCATACAACTAGCCAATAGATCAATAAAATATCCTAGAGGGATAATGGAGAACATGCTAGTTAAAGTTGGTACTTTAGTATTTCCAGTAGATTTTGTTGTTTTGGACATGGAAGAAGATTCTCAAGTTCCTCTCATATTAGGAAGACCATTCTTAAACACGGCTAAAGCAATGATAGACGTGTTCGGTAAGAAACTGACCCTAAGTATAGAGGACGAGAGTGTTACCTTTTCAGTTGATAGAGCAATGCAACAACCACAATCTGCAGATGATACATGTTATTATATTCAAACTATAGATGCACATGCAGAATTATTAGAAGAATTTCCAGAATTACAAGGAACAGGAGAATGTTCTTTAGGAGAAGGTAATGAACCAATTGATGAAGCTGAAATGTTAGCTATACTTATAGCTAATGGATATGAACCAACAACAGAAGAAATTCAAATGCTAAAAGAAGAAGACAGATATCGATATAAATCATCGATAGAAGAACCTCCGAAATTAGAGTTAAAGCCACTTCCAAACCATTTGGAATACGCTTATTTACATGGTGAATCTGAATTACCTGTAATAATATCGTCTTCTCTTACTGAAAATGAGAAATCACAACTCATTTCTGTGTTGAAAGCTCATAAACCAGCCATTGCATGGAAGATTCATGATATTAAAGGAATAAGTCCTTCGTATTGCACACATAAAATCCTTATGGAAGAAGGTCATAAAACGTATGTGCAACGCCAACGAAGACTAAATCCTAATATGCAAGATGTAGTTAAGAAAGAGATTATTAAACTGTTAGACGCAGGTCTAATTTATCCAATTTCTGATAGTCCGTGGGTAAGCCCAGTTCAATGCGTGCCTAAGAAGGGTGGCATGACTGTCATTACAAATGAGAAAAATGAGCTTATTCCTACTAGGACTGTAACAGGATGGCGTGCGTGTATTGATTATAGAAAATTAAATGATGCCACCAGAAAAGATCACTTTCCCTTACCTTTCATAGATCAAATGTTGGAAAGATTAGCCGGAAATAGTTACTATTGTTTTCTAGATGGATTTTCCGGATATTTTCAAATTCCAATAGCACCCGAAGATCAAGAGAAAACCACATTCACGTGCCCTTATGGTACTTTTGCTTACAAACGCATGCCATTTGGACTTTGCAACGCCCCTGCAACCTTTCAAAGGTGTATGATGGCGATTTTTCACGACATGATAGAAGAATGCATGGAAGTTTTCATGGATGACTTTTCAGTCTTTGGTGATACATTTGAATCATGTCTAGTTAATATTGAATGAATGCTTATTAGATGCGAACAATCAAATCTAGTACTTAATTGGGAGAAATGCCATTTCATGGTTAAAGAAGGCATCGTTCTTGGTCATAAAATTTCAAAAGAAGGAATTGAAGTGGATAGAGCTAAAGTAGATGTAATTGCTAAACTTCCACATCCCACCAATGTTAGAGGAGTTAGGAGTTTTCTAGAGCATGCCGGTTTTTACCGACATTTCATAAAAGATTTTTCTAAAATTGCCACTCCTATGAATAAACTCCTAGAAAAGGATGCTCCATTCATATTTTCAGATGAGTGTATCAAATCTTTTAATATTCTTAAAGAAAAACTAACTAATGCGCCGATCATGATAACACCAAATTGGAATCTACCATTTGAACTAATGTGCGATGCAAGTGATTTTGCAATGGGAGCCGTTTTAGGACAAAGGATTGAAAAACGATTTCAACCTATATATTATGCTAGTAAGACGTTACAAGGAGCACAAACGAACTATACAACTACTGAGAAAGAACTCCTTGCTATTGTCTTTGCTTTTGACAAATTTCGATCATATCTCATTCTAGCAAAAACGGTGGTCTATACCGACCATTTTGCTCTTAGATACCTATTTTCAAAACAAGATGCTAAACCAAGATTAATCCATTGGATCTTACTCTTACAAGAGTTTGATATTGAAATCCGAGATACAAGAGGAGCAGAAAATCTCGCCGCTGATCATCTTTCTCGTCTTGAAAATCCCGAATTAGAAGTTCTGAATGAATCGGCCATACAAGACAACTTTCCTGATGAATATCTATTGAAGATAGATTATAAAGAAATTCCATGGTTTGCAGACTATGCAAACTACTTAGTTTGTGGATTCCTTGAAAAAGGATTATCGTACCAAAAATGAAAGAAATTCTTCAGTGATATAAAACACTATTTCTGGGAAGATCCACATCTGTTTAAAAGTTGTCCCGATGGAATAATACGCCGATGTGTATTTGGAAATGAAGCTAGTAAAATATTAAACCATTGTCACACAGGACCAACAGGAGGGCATTATGGGCCTCAACTAACAGCAAGAAAAGTTTATGATGCTGGATTCTATTGGCCTACAATTTACAAAGATGCACACCTTCTTTGCAAATCCTGTGATGCTTGTCAAAGGGCCGGAAAAATAAGTCAACGTGATGAAATGCCACAAAATGTCATCCAAGTATGTGAAGTATTTGACATTTGGGGTATTGACTTTATGGGTCCATTTCCAAAATCTCATAATAATATATATATACTCGTAGCCATTGATTATGTATCTAAATGGGCGGAAGCACAAGCTCTCCCAACTAACGATGCACGAGTTGTAGTCAATTTTTTAAAACGTCTTTTTGCAAGGTTTGGAACACCGAAAGCTTTAATAAGTGATCGGGGTACTCATTTCTGTAATAATCAACTTGAGAAAGTTCTTAAAAGATATGGAGTAACTCATAAAATCTCCACCGCATATCATCCACAAACAAGTGGACAAGTTGAAAATACCAACCGAGCTTTAAAACGTATTCTAGAGAAAACCGTAGGATCAAATCCGAAGGAATGGTCCATTAAATTGGAGGATGCACTCTGGGCTTTTAGAACAGCCTACAAAACTCCAATTGGAACCACACCTTTTAGACTTGTTTATGGAAAAGCATGTCATCTTCCAGTAGAAATTGAACATAAAGCATTTTGGGCTTTGAAGACATGTAATCTTGATTTACATGAAGCTGGACATCTACGATTAAGTCAACTAAACGAATTAGAAGAATTAAGACATGAAGCATACGAAAATTCGTTAATCTATAAAGAAAGAACGAAGAAATGGCATGATAAAAGAATCAGAAGTTCAAAAGAATTTAAAGAAGGAGACAGAGTTCTTCTTTTCAATTCACGATTCAAGCTATTTCCTGGAAAATTGAAATCAAGATGGTCTGGACCATTCATAGTCAAAAGAATTTTCCCATACGGAACGATAGAATTAATAAATTCAAATGGAATTGAATTTAAAGTTAATGGTCACAGAGTTAAACATTACATACATGGTCCGATGGAAGTCGACAACGAAGTTAATCACAATTTCGACACCACAGCTAACTAAGTGTGGGGAGAATCAAGTCTTTAAAGGATAATATGTATTTCTGTTAGAGTTAGATTGTCTGTTTTCGTGTAGTTCTCAAAAATGGAACCCGAATGGTCTTTCCCTAGCAGACCCTAAAGAACTAGTCTTCTCCCCCCATTCTGAATTTTTATTTTTTTAGGTTTTTACAAAATGAAGACTGCCTGTGAACTAAACCATGGTCTAATGCTACACGCTTTGATCACTAAACGTAATAATGACATACTACCGAGTGAACTAGTATCAGTAATCAGAGAAAGAATGGACGGAGTTAGAAAAGAATCCAGATGCGAAGATAATAAGTTACAATTTGGTAAAGGAAAATCAAAATCCGCAGCGAAAAGAAGAGCACGACACCTAGAAAGATGTCACAAATGCAGAAAATGGTCACATGGAGGTAAATGTTCAAATAATCAAACCTATTCAAACACCGAATTTGTTACTTTATGCAGAGACGGACCGTTCATATGTTTAGAAGAAAAGACACTGAATGCTCGAGGTTACGCCTATGTAGCCATGGAAAACCAATTAAACCGACTATCTTATGAATGAGATAGATCATATAACTAAGAAATCTATTTCACAGGTATGTCTGTACAGTTTTTATTTTATTTTTTTTATTTTTAACCTTTTGATAATAAACGCTAATTTGTTCGCTAAAAAGTATTAAATTAGTATTAAATAAAATTAGGTTTGGCGACCGAAATTATTGATATCATACAAAAATTTATTACATCACTGCGAAATTTAACGTTTATTCTTAAGGTATAAATATCTTTAATTAATCAACCAAAAATATTTCAAAAATTCGTCATGAGTTAAATTAGGTCTTGGAACCGAAATTACTTTACCGAAAATAGGGGCGCATATTTTTGATAATATTTGATTGATTAAAGTGGGATAAAAAGCCAAAAAGATTTTTAATTTCATTTTTACCATGTTTTTAAAATTAATATATAAATCTTAAATTAATACTGTAAACTTTGTAAAATCAATATATTTAAAATTGTAAATATTTGAAAAATTAATATAAGCTTGGTGTGAATTTATAATATGAATTTTTAAATTAAGTTTGGTGTGAATTTTTAATTTTTAAAATATGAATTTTATTTTTATGCATTTTAAATTGTAAGTTTGGTGTGAATTTTTAATATTAATTTTGAATTTTATATTTAAGTTGTGTGAATTTAAAAACAAAAATTTATTTTATCTCATTAAGTTAAAAATATGATTTTTAAAATTCGTCGTAAGTTGAAGACTAGGTCTTTGAACCGAAATTGCTTTACCCAAGGGAGGGACGAGAACTTTTATTATCATTATTTTTAATCTTATTGAATTAAAGTATGCCAAAAATATTAAAAAACCAAAAATCTTAGCTTTTAAAACAATCGCTACAAAAAGACAAATTTTAAAATTTTGTCGAGGGACAGACTAGGACATCGATCCGAAACGACCTCGTCCTCAATAATAAGGGAAACAAAATTTTAAAAATTATTTACTTAATTGTTTTATAAGTTAATGATAATTAAAAAAAAATAAATAAAAAAATAAAAAAATAAAAAGCAAACTCCGCGACTCGCGGAGTTTGAAGGGTCCAAACACCGCGAGTCGCGGGAGGACCGAAATACAGAAAAAATAAAAAGAGCTGCAACTGATCAGTACACACCTCAAACCAAAAAATACTGCGAACATATACGCGAAAAACCCCAAAAACACCCCCAAAATCACAATTTTTAACCGTTAATCACCAAATCTTTTACTAAAATCATGTTGAGAAGGATGCTATCTAGGTATTACTCAAGAAAAACGGTAAATTTCTACACCTAAACACCATTTAATCCGAAATTTGGTGTTCTTGAGCAATTTTTTCCCCAATTTGATTTTGATGCTTTTTAGTGTAATTATGCTTAAATTGTTTATGTATTATGCTTGTATAACCTAGATTGATGCTATTTAACATGATTAGAAGCCTTAAACTTCAAATTTAGAGTAATCTAGGGTTTGTGTTCTTGAGCAAATTTGGGGCTTTTTGATATAAACAGGTTATGGCCGATTTTTGTCATGAATTGTTGCTAAATTAAGTAGTGTAACATGTTTAGGTAGTTAAATGATCCAAACTTTGAGCCTAAACATGATTTTGAGAATTAAAGTGGACTTTTTCAAGTCTAAAATTCATGAACTTGATTTTTGAGAGATAATGCCATTTGAAACTTGTTTAATTGCTAGTGATGATTATTTGACATGTTATTTGAATTGAATGCTTATGAACTTGGCGAACATTTTCGTATATGCTTATTTGAAAAAGTGTAGATTTGATGAAAATGTGAAAATGAGCTTAAGTTTGATATAAATTGATCATGTCATTGTAATTATTTTGATTGATGATTTTGCTGACACTAATGCATATTTGGATGCACAAAAATTGTGTTTGATGTGTTTTGCAGACTGAAAGGGGTGAATCTTCATCCCAAGCCCGCAATGCTCCTGCTGAGAATGCGGAACAACAGGAGGTGGATAACTACTACAAGCAGGATATACCTCATCCAGTCATGACATTTTCTGATATGCACTTGGAAGAGTTGCACCCGAACCTGAGATTTGACAGACTTTGGATAGATTATGCAAAATACCAAAGGGATTTGCATACTCTTCATTCTAAGGTTGTTGAGGTACCGAGGGTCATAGAATGGGGACCCTTAGAAGCTGTAGAATTGGCTGGGCCAATTAGGGAATTACTTGTACAGAGGTATGGTAATTCTACTTTTAATGACTGGGTACGTTTTTTTACCATGCGTAGACCTGTATATAAAGTATGGTGTGAAGAATTGTTGTGTAGTATAGAATTAAATGATCGGGTATCTAGTTTAACCGACCGATCATTTATTAGATTTTTGTTAGGAGGTTCGATGCGCCACATGTCTTTACTAGACATGGCTCAGGCTTTACGTATATATACGCCTGAGGAGTTAGCATCTGCCGATTGTAGAGGGTTGATACTAAACGGTAGAAAGATAGATGAAAATTTTGATACACACGGTGTGTGGAGTCAAATGACAAGCCATCACCATTTCAAAGGGGGAAATTACTCTTATTTGGATATAGATAGAGCCGAATTAAGAGTGATTCATAGGTTTTTAGCTAATTCGATTACACAAAGGGGTAAGAACAAGGAAAAGGTAAATGAATAGGATTTGTTTTACCATATGTGTATTCGAAACCTACAAAGCACTGTAAGTATACCGTATTGTGTGAGTTATTATTTATCAGCTATGGTTCGGGGGATGAGACCGCATAGCATAATAGGAGGTGGTATTTTTATTACTTTGATTGGTGAATATCTCGGTGTGGATATAAGTCAGGGGGGATTATTAGTAGAAGAACCAGAACCCCGCGATACTATAGGTTTAAATGTATACCATGGTGCGAAAGTTTTGAAGAGGCGAAATAACGCCGCAGTACAATACCATGGTAGACATCCACAGGTTGAGAGAAACCAACAGCAAGGTAATGTAGGAGGGGGAAATGAAATGCAAGAAATGCAAAGGTTTATAGCTTCACAGGAGTACGAAAATGCTAGACAGAGAGCATTTGAAGATTGGCAAGTTCATCAGAACCAAATCATAGCTCAATGCCAACATATAGGTAGAAACTATATTCCTACACCAAAACCCATCTTCCCTCCCTGGTCTATAGAGATGCAACCACCGTATCCCACGTATAACCCTGCCGAAGCATTCTATAGCACCTATGGTTATGCCTGGAACCCCTATTGGTACCAGTATCATCCCTAGTCTACTTAGTTTTATTTATTTTGTAATTTGTAATGTTGATACGATTAATACTTATGTTAATATTGTAATAGTTTTTATAATTGTCTAACTTTTATTCTTAGATTTTAATAATTTTTGAATGTGGGGTAATATACCAAACTTCAAAAATATGTATATATGTTTGCAGTTTATCTTATGTACACAACAGGGTAAAACAACGCATTTTCAAAGACTGGCATTAAGTTCAGCAAAAGCAACTAATTTTGACGACAAGATGCAAAATATATGTGAAATAACAACAAGACGGAATGAACAAATGATGTGCACCATTTATCATTCAGCAAACAAACGCCAATATATTTGGAAACTTTGGTAAAAATTTAATCATTTTCACACAAATCACCCTCAATAATTTAAATTGTTACTGATTTCTTGCAAATGAGGGCATTGCAAGATCTTAAGTGTGGGAAGGGGTTAAATTCTTTCGGATTTTAAAATTTTTACTTTAAACACTGGGTTACCATTAAAAATACTAGTAAAGCAGTAGTTGTATTATAATCTAGTGCTCTCTGATAATAAAGAACAGCCCTAGTCTTATATACTGACTACCCAATTCTAGTAAAATTTTACAAAATTTTCAATTAAATGAACTCAAAATCATGTTTATACATATTTATGAACGATAAAACTAGGTTATAACACCGAAATTATTGTAACCTCGGAAAGGACATAAATTGAGAAACAAACCAAAATGTTAAAATTCATTTAAAATGGAATAGAGGACGATAAAAAGGAAAATAAAAGCCAAGTGTGGGAAAATTTACCAAGTTATTCAAAACATATATCACATATTTTTGTACAAATAACTGAAAATACTTTTGCTTTGGACTAAAATAAAAAGTTTTATCTGATTTACTGTAAGAAAGATGGATCTACACGATGAATCAATTCCATCATTAAAAGGAAGTAAAGTCTTCTGAAAAAGAAACGCGCTTCTTGATTTAGGTCAAGAAGTTGTCGTTCAGACCAGCTGTAGGTTGACGAAAAATCTAGAAAAGTCATCACTAAAATCAGCAGGAAATCCACGGACCTCAGCATTAAACAAGGTCGCCAAGTGGTAAGATTTATCCTAACCATGAGAAGGATTTATCTCGTAAAATGGGGGGGCACCATGCAAATTAGCTGCATAAGACTAATGAATCAGATCCCCAGAAAGGATAATCTCCTTAAAGATTAAAAATCAGCTTTTAAGCCTGATATTACTCAATCCTAGAGATTGACCTTAAAGATTGAGAATTCAAACTCATGGAATTCAATGATATCTAAACTCGAGCTTGAACGAGAAAATATTTTGATCAAAATTACAAACCGATTTGTTTTCTGAAAACCCTATTTTCAATGCGTTCATTACCATTGAACGTAAAATCCTAGGAATTCACCTGGAATTCATTAGGTCACCTGAACCAAATCGGGTGTCAACCGTAAGAACGGTGGTTGTATAGTGGTCAAAGACATGACCTTGTGCCAGACCGAAAAATCATAAGGGTGAGCTTTACTATTGCTCCTACCAAGGATAGTAATTGCGTCCGACACGTTATAGACCATAATTAAAAGCATGTCAGGGGACATTGCCTTAACAGTTGCTTGTTCAACGCTTTCCTTTACAACCGGACGGTAGTTTACCGAAAGGTAATATACGGGACAAGTAAACTGGACATGTTGCTTTCCAAATACAAGGTTAGCAAGTGGGTGACACAAAACCGCAAGTTTTGAGCTAAAATTTTCAAATCTGAAACCCACCAAACCCACAAAAATATTTTGCAAACACCGGTAAAGGGTTATTCCGGAAAACTTATCTAGGGTAAAAACTAGATTTAATTTTCAAAAGATCAAATGTTTTCATAAAGATCCAATTTTCTTAATGGATCTAAATTTTTATAGTCATGTGGGACTGTAAACCATATCGTTACTACCATTGTTTATACCGCCGTATAGAAATCACTGATGTACAAAGTGTGGAGAATAAAGAAGTGATTCTAGTATTTCAAGACGATATTGCTTGAGAACAAGCAACGCTCAAGTGTGGGAATATTTGATAATGCTAAAAACGAACATATATTTCATAGCATTATTCCTCAAGAAAGACAAGCTTTTAGTTGCAATTGTTCTATTTACAAGTGATATTCGTTTAAATATTAAAAGGTGAAGACAAAAGACAGATTCGACGAATTGAAGACGCAAACGACCAAAAAGCTCAAAAGTACAAAAGACAATCAAAGAGGTTCCAATTATTGATAAGAAACGTCTCGAAATTACAAGAGGACAAGATTCAAAACGCAAAGTACAAGATATTAAATTGTACGCAAGGACGTTCGAAAATTCGGAACCAGGACCAGAGTCAACTCTCAACGCTCAACGCAACAGACTAAAAATTATAAGGCAACTATGCACATAAATATAATATAATATTTAAATAATTCTTATAATTATTTATATATTATATAAATAAATAAAAACCGTCGGCAAGAGAGACTCCAAAATGGGTGAGCTGTAATTTCAAACTCCGCGACTCGCGGAGTTTGAAGGCCAAAAATGCCGCGAGTCGTGGAGCCACAAGTTTTGAAAATCCCTATAAAAGCAACCGAATTCTGAGCATTTTTAATCATCTTTTTTTCCTTCTTCTCTCAATATATACGTAATATATATATATATAATTTAATTTTAATTTTAATTTTAATTTTAATCTTAATAATAAGGGTATGTTAGCGAATGTTGTAAGGGTGTAAGTCGAAATTCTGTCCGTGTAACGCTACGCTATTTTTAATCATTGTAAGTTATGTTCAACCTTTTTAATTTAATGTCTCGTAGCTAAGTTATTATTATGTTTATTTAATTCGAAGTAATCATGATGTTGGGCTAATTACTAAAATTGGGTAATTGGGCTTTGTACCATAATTGGGGTTTGGACAAAAGAACGACACTTGTGGAAATTAGACTATGGGCTATTAATGGGCTTTATATTTGTTTAACTAAATGATAGTTAGTTAATGTTAATATAAAGATTTACAATTGGGCGTCCCTATAATTTACCATATACACTCGATCGGACACGATGGACGGGGTATTTATATGTACGAATAATCGTTCATTTAACCGGACACGGGAATGGATTAATAGCCACTAAAATAATTAAAACAGGGGTGAAATTATGTACAAGGACACTTGGTATAATTGATAACAAAGTATTAAAACCTTGGGTTACACTCAGTCGACATCCTGTTGTAATTATTAAACAAAGTATTAAAATCTTGTTACAGTTTAAGTCCCCAATTAGTTGGAATATTTAACTTCGGGTATAAGGATAATTTGACGAGGATACTCGCACTTTATATTTATGACTGATGGACTGTTATGGACAAAAACCAGACGGACATATTAAATAATCCAGGATAAAGGACAATTAACCCATGGGCATAAAACTAAAATCAACACGTCAAACATCATGATTACGGAAGTTTAAATAAGCATAATTCTTTTATTTCATATTTAATTTCCTTTATTTTATATTTAATTGCACTTCTAATTATCGTATTTTTATTGTTATTGTATTTAATTGCACTTTTAATTATCGTACTTTTTAATTATCGCAAGTTTATTTTATCGCACTTTTATTATTCGCAATTTCATTATCGTTATTTACTTTACGCTTTAAATTAAGTCTTGTATTTATTTATTATTTTACATTTGGTTTTAACTGCGACTAAAGTTTTAAAATTGACAAACCGGTCATTAAACGGTAAAAACCCCCCTTTATAATAATAATATTACTTATATATAAATTTGTATTTTTATAAAAGTAAACTAATATAGCGTTAAACTTTGTTTAAAAAGATTCCCTGTGGAACGAACCGGACTTACTAAAAACTACACTACTGTACGATTAGGTACACTCCCTATAAGTGTTGTAGCAAGGTTTAAGTATATCCATTCTATAAATAAATAAATATCTTGTGTAAAATTGTATCGTATTTAATAGTATTTTCTGCTAAAATTTAATAGTATTTTATACCCCTCTGCTAAAACATCACTAGACCTTGCTTTGATGCGTCACAATAAATCACAAAATCATCATTCCCTTCAGGCAATGACAATATAGGTGCCGTAGTTAGCTTTTTCTTCAATAACTGAAACGCTTTCTCTTGTTCATCCTTCCATTCAAATTTCTTCCCTTTATGCGTTAATGCAGTCAAGGGTTTTGCTATTCTGGAAAAGTCTTGGATGAACCTTCTGTAGTAACCAGCTAGTCCTAAAAACTGGCGTATGTGTTTCAGAGTTTTCGGGGTTTCCCACTTTTCAACAGTTTCTATCTTTGCCGGATCCACCTTAATACCTTCTTTGTTCACTATGTGACCGAGGAATTGAACTTCTTCCAACCAAAATGCACACTTTGAAAATTTAGCGTACAATTCTTCCTTCCTCAATACTTCTAACACCTTTCTCAAATGTTCACCGTGTTCTTGGTCATTCTTTGAGTAAATAAGTATGTCATCAATGAAAACAATGACAAACTTGTCAAGGTATGGTCCACACACTCGGTTCATAAGGTCCATGAACATAGCTGGTGCATTAGTTAAACCAAACGGCATGACCATAAACTCGTAATGACCGTAACGTGTTCTGAAAGCAGTCTTTGGAATATCATCTTCTTTCACCCACATTTGATGATACCCGGAACGTAAGTCAATCTTTGAATAAACAGACGAGCCTTGTAGTTGATCAAATAAGTTGTCGATTCTTGGTAAATAAGTTGTCGATTCTCGGTAGTGGGTAGCGGTTCTTGATGGTAAGTTTGTTCAACTCTCGGTAGTCGATACACAACCTGAATGTACCATCTTTCTTCTTGACAAACAAAACAGGAGCTCCCCACGGTGATGTGCTTGGTCGAATGAAACCACGCTCTAAAAGTTCTTGTAATTGGCTTTGCAGTTCTTTCATCTCGCTGGGTGCGAATCTGTAAGGAGCACGAGCTATTGGTGCAGCTCCTGGTACAAGATCTATTTGAAATTCAACGGATCGATGTGGGGGTAATCCCGGTAATTCTTTCGGAAATACATCGGGAAATTCTTTTGCGACGGGAACATCATTGATGCTCTTTTCTTCAGTTTGTACTTTCTCGACGTGTGCTAGAACAGCATAGCAACCTTTTCTTATTAGTTTTTATGCTTTCAAATTACTAATAAGATGTAGCTTCGTGTTGCCCTTTTCTCCGTACACCATTAAGGGTTTTCCTTTTTCTCGTATAATGCGAATTGCATTTTTGTAACAAACGATCTCTGCTTTCACTTCTTTCAAACAGTCCATACCGATTATCACATCAAAACTCCCTAACTCTACTGGTATCAAGTCAATCTTAAATGTTTCGCTAACCAGTTTAATTTCTCGATTCCGACATATATTATCTGCTGAAATCAATTTACCATTTGCTAATTCGAGTAAAAATTTACTATCCAAAGGCGTCAATGGACAACTTAATTTAGCACAAAAATCTCTACTCATATAGCTTCTATCCGCACCCGAATCAAATAAAACGTAAGCAGATTTATTATCAATAAGAAACGTACCCGTAACAAGCTCCGGGTCTTCCTGTGCCTCTGCCGCATTAATATTGAAAACTCTTCCGCGGCCTTATCCATTCGTGTTCTCCTGGTTCGGGCAATTTCTAATAATGTGGCCCGGTTTTCCACATTTATAACAAACTACATTGGCATAACTTGCTCCGACACTACTTGCTCCGCCATTACTCGTTCCGACACCATTTGTTCCTTTCGTTCTGTTAACCCCTGGTCCGTAGACCTCACACTTCGCCGCGCTATGACCATTTCTTTTACACTTGTTGCAAAATTTGGTGCAGAACCCCGAGTGATACTTTTCACACCTTTGGCATAGCTGCTTCTGATTTTTGTTGTTGTTGCGGTTATTATTGTTGTTAAGATGATTGTTGTAGTTGCTGTTTTTGTTGTTGTTGTTGTTGTTGTTGTTGTTGTTGTTGGGCCGTTTGTTGTAGTTGCAATTGATGTTGCGATTGTTAGGATAGTTGTTGCGATTATTGTTGTAATTGCTGTTGTTGTTGTATTGGTGATTCTTATCACCGTTTTCCTCTCACTTTCTTTTGACTTGCTTCACATTGGCCTCTTCAGCAGTCTGTTCTTTAATTCTTTCTTCAATCTGGTTCACTAGTTTGTGAGCCATTCTACATGCCTGTTGTATGGAGGCGGGCTCGTGTGAACTTATATCTTCTTGGATTCTTTCCGGTAATCCTTTCACAAACGCGTCGATCTTCTCTTCCTCATCTTCGAACGCTCCCGGACACAATAGGCACAATTCTGTGAATCGTCTTTCGTACGTGGTAATATCAAATCCTTGGGTTCGTAACCCTCTAAGTTCTGTCTTGAGCTTATTGACCTCGGTTCTGGGACGGTACTTCTCGTTCATCAAGTGCTTGAATGCTGACCACGGTAGTGCGTAAGCATCATCTTGTCCCACTTGCTCTAGATAGGTATTCCACCATGTTAACGCAGAACCTGTGAAGGTATGCGTAGCGTACTTCACTTTCTCCTCTTCAGTACACTTACTTATGGCAAACACCGATTCGACCTTCTCGGTCCACCGTTTCAATCTGATCGGTCCTTCGGTTCCATCAAATTCCAAAGGTTTGCAGGCAGTGAATTCTTTATAGGTGCATCCTACACGATTTCCTGTACTGCTAGATCCATGGTTATTGTTTGTATGTAGCGAGGCCTGTACTGCGGCTATGTTTGAAGCAAGAAAGGTACGAAATTCCTCTTCACTCATATACAAGGTGTGTCGAGTAGTCGGTGCCATTTCCTTCAAAATAGTCAAATGAAACGAGTTAATCATATAGAATATCAAGAGTAGTCAATAGTATTTCGTAGCGTAATATGAACTTATTTATAAAAGCTCTTTCTTTATATTAGCGTTTTATACTCTTTAATTCGGGTAGTACCTACCCGTTAAGTTCATACTTAGTAGCTAACATACCATTTCAACTACTACAATTCTATATGAAAAACTAATCACAAAAAAATATATATCATATTCAAACCTTTATACAATAACTTGCAAACTTACAATACCGCTATTTTACATATAACATGAAATATAGCACATAAAACTTTGATACAAAGTAGTTGCGAAGATAATTCTAGTTAATAAATAAGGCATTCAGCAAAGGTAACAAAGACACATAATTCATACGTCCAGAAACAAGTCATGCATTCTGGTTTTACTAATACCACTTCCCATCCTTGGTCTTGTGGAACGTAACCGCTGTGACCGATAGTATGACAATGTGTTGTAACGTCGTCAAAAGGAAGAAGGTTACATAATGACCAACAATCTCGTAATAACCTAAAAACCTCATTTCTTACCTCAATTACCGACTCCGTCACTTGTGGGAACGTTTTGTTTAATAGTTGTAGCCCGATGTTCTTTTTCTCACTTTGGTGAGAAGCGAACATTACTAACCCGTAAGCATAACATGCTTCTTTATGTTGCATGTTAGGCGCTTTTTCTAAATCATGAAGTCGTATATTCGGATACATTGAGTCAAAATAATTTCTTAACCCGTTGCGTAAAATAGCATTTGGGTTCCCCGCAATATATGCGTCAAAGTAAACACATCGTAACTTATGGGTTTCCTAATGTGATATCCCCCATCTTTCAAACGAAATCCTTTTATAAACCAAGGCATTCTTGGAACGTTCTTCGAATGTCTTACAAACTGATTTTGCCATAAATAGTTGTGCCGAGGAATTCTGACCGACTCTAGACAAGATTTCATCAATCATGTCTCCGGGTAAGTCTTCTAAAATATTGGGTTGTCTATCCATTTTGTGTTTTTATACTTTAAATAGACAAGAGTTAGATTCATAAAAGATACTTATTAATACAAGCAATTTTTACATATATCGTAAAGCATAAGCACACTATATTACATATATTACACCGCACAAATACAACTATCTTATTCCGACTCACTCGTTTCTTCTTTTTTGAACTTGGTTCTTTTTGATAAGTTTTTAGGGATATATGATGTTTCCCTAATATGAGCCGTCGTTTTCCACATTGGTCTAGAAAAACCTGGTGGTTTAGAGGTTCCCGGGTTATTGTTACAACTTAAGAAATACGGGTGTTGACGATACATATAAAGTTCATCGGGGTTGGAATCAGATTTCTCTATTTTTTTGCCCTTTCCCTTATTGTTCTCTTTTGCCTTTTTAAATTCAGTTGGGGTAATTTCTATAACATCATCGGAATCCTCGTCGGGATCCGATTCATCCGAGAATTGGTAATCCTCCCAATATTTTGCTTCCTTGGCGGAAACACCGTTGACCATAATTAAACTTGGTCGGTTGATTGAGGATTTTCTTTTACTTAACCGTTTTATTATTTCCCCCACCGGTTCTATTTCTTCTTCCGGTTCCTCCTCCTCCGGTTCCGATTCTTCTTCCGGTTCCGATTCTTCTTCCGGTTCCTCTTCGGGAACTTGTGAATCAGTCCACGATTCATTCCAAATTACATTTGACTCTTCATTATTATTAAGTGAGTCAATGGGACTTGTATTAGAGGTAGACATCTATCACATAATATCAAACACGTTAAGAGATTAATATATCACATAATATTCACATGTTAAAAATATATAGTTTCCAACAAAATTTGTTAAGCAATCATTTTTCAAGTAAACACGGTCGAAGTCCAGACTCACTAATGCATCCTAACAAACTCGATAAGACACACTAATGCAAAATTATGGTTCTCTAAGACCAACGCTCGGATACTAACTGAAATGTCCCGTTCTTATTGATTAAAAACGTTCCATATTAATTGATTTCGTTGCGAGGTTTTGACCTCTATATGAGACATTTTTTCAAAGACTGCATTCATTTTTAAAACAAACCATAACCTTTATTTCATAAATAAAGGTTTAAAAAGTTTTACGTAGATTATCAAATAATGTTAATCTAAAATATCCTGTTTACACACGACCATTACAAATATGTTACATCGAAATCAGTTTCTTGAATGCAGTTTTTACACAATATCATACAAACATGGACTCCAAATCATGTCCTTATTTTAGTATGCAACAGCGGAAACTCTTAGTATTCACCTGAGAATAAACATGCTTTAAACGTCAACAAAAATATTGGTGAGTTATAGGTTTAACCTATATGTATCAAATCGTAACAATAGACCACAAGATTTCATATTTCAATACACATCCCATACATAGAGATAAAAATCATTCATATGGTGAACACCTGGTAACCGACATTAACAAGATGCATATATAAGAATATCCCCATCATTCCGGGACACCCTTCGGATATGATATAAATTTCATAGTACTAAAGCATCCGGTACTTTGGATGGGGTTTGTTAGGCCCAATAGATCTATCTTTAGGATTCGCGTCAATTAGGGTGTCTCTTCCCTAATTCTTAGATTACCAGACTTAATAAAAAGGGGCATATTCGATTTCGATAATTCAACCATAGAATGTAGTTTGACGTACTTGTGTCTATTTTGTAAATCATTTATAAAACCTACATGTATTCTCATCCCAAAAATATTAGATTTTAAAAGTGGGACTATAACTCACTTTCACAGATTTTTACTTCGTCGAGAAGTAAGACTTGGCCACTGGTTGATTCACGAACCTATAACAATATATACATATATATCAAAGTATGTTCAAAATATATTTACAATACTTTTAATACATTTTGATGTTTTAAGTTTATTAAGTCAGTTGTCCTCGTTAGTAACCTACAACTAGTTTTCCACAGTTAGATGTACATAAATAAATCGATAAATATTATCTTGAATCAATCCACGACCCAGTGTATACGTATCTTAGTATTGATCATAACTCAAACTATATATATATATTTTGGAATCAACCTCAACCCTGTATAGCTAACTCCAACATTCACATATAGAGTGTCTATGGTTGTTCCGCAATATATATATAGATGGGTCGATATGATAGGTCAAAACATTGTATACGTGTCTATGGTATCTCAAGATTACATAATATACAATATAAGTTGATTAGGTTATGGTTGGAATAGATTTATTACTTTCACGTAGGTAAAATGAGTAGTTTTTATCAATCTTGTTTTACTCGCCATTTCTTCGTTTCTAATCCGTTTTGAGTGATTCCAGTGGCCACGGTTTCGTATTGAACTTAACTTTATGAATCTAAATAGAAAAAGTATAAGTTTATAGTCGGAAATACAAGTTACATGTCGTTTTTGAAAGAGGTAGTCATTTCCGTCGAAAGAACGACATCTTGATGACCATTTTGAAAAACATACTTTCACTTTGAGTTTAACCATGATTTTTGGATATAGTTTCATGTTCATAAGAAAAATCATTTTTCCAGAAGTATAGCTTTTAAATCAAAGTTCTTCTTAGCTTTTAATTATCCCAACCAAAACAGCCCCCGGTTTTACTACGACGGCGTATATCCAGTTTTATGGTGTTTATCGTGTTTCCGGGTTTTAAATCATTAAGTTAGCATATCATATAGATATATAACATGTGTTTAGTTGATTTTAAAAGTCTAGTTAGAAGGATTAACTTTATTTCCGAACAAGTTTAAAATTAACTAAACTATGTTCTAGTGATTACAAGTTTATAACGTTGAATTAGACAGCTTTTTATGTATGAATCGAATGATGTTATGAACATCGTTACTACCTCAAGTTCCTTGGATAAACCTACTAGAAATGAGAAAAATGGATCTAGCTTCAAAAGATCCTTGGATGGCTTGAAAGTTCTTGAAGCAGAATCATGATACGAAAATAATTTCAAGTAAGATTTCCACTTAAAATAAGATTGTTATAGTTATAGAAATTGAATTAAAGTTTGAATATGATTATTACCTTGTATTAGAATGATAACCTACTGTAAGTAACAAAGGTTTCTTGATCTTGGATGATTACTTGGAATGGATTTAGAAAACTTGAAAGTAAACTTGCAATCTTGGAAGTATTCTTGATTTTATGAAACTAGAACTTTTAGAATTTATGAAGAACACTTAGAACATGAAGATAGAACTTGAGAGAGATCAATTAGATGAATAAAATTGAAGAATTAAAGTATTTGTAGGTGTTTTTGGTCGTTGGTGTATGGATTAGATATAAAGGATATGTAATTTTGTTTTCATGTAAATAAGTCATGAATGATTACTCATATTTTTGTAATTTTATGAGATATTTAATGCTAGTTGCCAAATGATGGTTCCCACATGTGTTAAGTGACTCACATGGGCTATTAAGAGCTGATCATTGGAGTGTATATACCAATAGTACATACATCTAAAAGCTGTGTATTGTACGAGTACGAATACGGGTGCATACGAGTAGATTTGTTGATGAAACTGAACGAGGATGTAATTGTAAGCATTTTTGTTAAGTAGAAGTATTTTGATAAGTGTCTTGAAGTCTTTCAAAAGTGTATGAGTACATATTAAAACACTACATGTATATACATTTTAACTGAGACGTTAAGTCATCGTTAGTCGTTACATGTAAATGTTGTTTTGAAACCTTTAGGTTAACGATCTTGTTAAATGTTGTTAACCCAATGTTTATAATCTCAAATGAGATTTTAAATTATTATATTATCATGATATTATGATGTACGAATATCTCTTAATATGATCTATATACATTAAATGTCGTTACAACGATAATCGTTACATATATGTCTCGTTTCAAAATCATTAAGTTAGTAGTCTTATGTTTACATATGTAGTTCATTGTTAATACACTTAATGATATATTTACTTATCATTTAACATAATTAACCAAGTGTATCAATATCTTAATATGATTCATATGTACCTAGTAAAACGTTATAACGATAATCGTTATATATATCGTTTTCGAGTTTCTTAATTTAATAGTCTCATTTTTATGTATATAACTCATTGTTAAAATACCTAATGAGATACATACTTATAATAAAATCATGTTAACTATATATATAACCATATATATGTCATCGTATAGTTTTTACAAGTTTTAACGTTCGTGAATCACCGGTCAACTTGGGTGGTCATTTGTCTATATGAAACCTATTCCAATTAATCAAGTCTTAATAAGTTTGATTGCTTAACATGTTGGAAACACTTAATCATGTAAATATCAATTTAATTTAATATATATAAATATGGAAAAGTTCGGGTCACTACAAATATGCCCCTTTTTATTAAGTCTGGTAATCTAAGAATTAGGGAACAGACACCCTAATTGATGCAAATCTTAAAGATAGATCTATTAGGCCTAACAAACCCCATCCAAAGTACCGGATGCTTTAGTACTTCGAAATTTATATCATATCCGAAGGGTGTCCCGGAATGATGGGGATATTCTTATATATGCATCTTGTTAATGTCGGTTACCAGGTGTTCACCATATGAATGATTTTTATCTCTATGTATGGGATGCGTATTGAAATATGAAATCTTGTGGTCTATTGTTACGATTTGATATATATAGGTTAAACCTATAACTCCCCAACATTTTTGTTGAAATTTAAAGCATGTTTATTCTCAGGTGAATACTAAGAGCTTCCGCTGTTGCATACTAAAATAAGGACAAGATTTGGAGTCCATGTTTGTATGATATTGTGTAAAAACTGCATTCAAGAAACATATGTCGATGTAATATATTTCTATTGTAAACCATTATGTAATGGTCGTGTGTAAACAGTATATTTTAGATTATCATTATTTGATAATCTACGTAATGCTTTTAAAACCTTTATTGATAAAATAAAAGTTATGGTTGTTTTAAAAATGAATGCAGTCTTTGAAAAACGTCTCATATAGAGGTCAAAACCTCGCAACGAAATCAATTAATATGGAACGTTTATAATCAATATGAACGGGAAATTTCAGTTGGTATCAGAGCGTTGGTCTTAGAGAACCAGAAGTTTGCATTAGTGTGTCTTATCGTGTTTGTTAGGATGCATTAGTGAGTCTGGACTTCGAACGTGTTTACTTGAAAAATGATTGCTTAACAAATTTTGTTGGAAACTATATATTTTTAACATGTGAATATTATGTGATATATTAATCTCTTAACGTGTTTGATATTATGTGATAGATGTCTACCTCTAGAACAAGTCCCATTAACTCACCTAATAATAATGAAGAGTCAAATGTAAATTGGAATTATTCGTGGACTGATTCACAAGTTCCCGAAGAGGAACTGGAAGAAGAGTCGGAACCGGAAGAAGAATCGGAACCGGAAGAAGAATAGGAACCGGAAGAAGAAATAGAACCAGTGGGGGAAATAATAAAACGGTTAAGTAGAAGAAAATCCTCAACCAACCGACCAAAGTTAATTATGGTCAATGGTGTTTCCGCCAAGGAAGCAAAGTATTGGGAGGATTACCAATTCTCCTATGAATCGGATCCGGACAAGGATTCCGATGATGTTATAGAAATTACCCCAACTCAATTTAATAAGGCAAAAGAGAACAATAAGGGAAAGGGCATAAAAATAGAGAAATTTGATTCCAAACCCGATGAACTTTATATGTATCGTCAACACCCGTATTTCTTAAGTTGTGACAATAACCCGGGAACCTCTAAACCACCAGGTTTTTCTAAACCAATGTGGAAAATGACGGATCGTATTAGGGAAACATCATATATCCCTAGAAACTTGGCAAAACGAACCAAAACCGAAGAAGAAGAAACGAGCGAGTCGGAATAAGATAGTTGTATTCGTGTGGTGTATTATATGTAATATAGTGTGCTTATGCTTTATGATATATGTAAAAATTGCTTGTATTAATAAGTATTTTTTTATGAATCTAACTCTTGTCTATTTTACAGTATAAAAACACAAAATGGATAGACAACCCAATATTTTAAGAGACCTACCCGGAGACATGATTGATGAAATCTTGTCTAGAGTCGGTCAGAATTCCTCGGCACAACTATTTAAGGCGAGATCAGTTTGTAAGACATTCGAAGAACGTTCCAAGAATGCCTTGGTTTATAAAAGGCTTTCGTTCGAAAGATGGGGGATATCACATTGGGAAATCCATAAGTTACGATGTGTTGACTTTGATGCATATATTGCGGGGAACCCAAATACTATTTTACGCAACGGGTTAAGAAATTATTTTGACTCAATATATCCGAATATAGGACTTCATGATTTAGAAAAAGCGGCTAACATGCAACATTAAGAAGCATGTTATGCTTACGGGTTAGTAATGTTCGCTTCTCACCAAAGTGAGAACAAGAACATCGGGTTACAACTATTAAACAAAACGTTCCCACAAGTGACGGACTTAGTAGTTGGGGTGAGAAACAAGGTTTTTAGATTGTTACGGGACTGTTGGACATTACGTAACCCTCATCCCTTTGACAACGTTACAACACGCTGTCTTATCAACGGCCATAACGGTTATGTTCCACAAAACCAAGGATGGGAAGTAGTCCTAGTAAAACCAGAATGCATGACTTGTTTCTGGACGTATGAATTACGTGTCTTTATTGCCTTTGTTGAACGACTTGTGTACTAGCTAGAATTATCTTCACAACTATCTTGTATCAAAGTTATTGTGTGCTATATTTCATGTTATATGTAAAATAAGCGGTATTGTAAGTTTGTAAAATATTGTGAAAAAGTTTGAACGCGAAATATTATTATAATCAGTTTTTCATATAGAATTGTAGTAGTTGAATTGTATATTAGCTACTAAATATGAACTTAACGGGTAGGTACTACCCGAATTTAAACTTATAAAATGCTAATATGAAGAAAAAGCTTTTATAAATGAGTTCATATTATGCTACGAGATACTATTGACTACTCTTAATATTCTGTATGATTAACTTGTTTCATTTGACTATTTGAAGGAAATGCCACCGACTACTCGACAAACCATGAATATGAGCGAAGAGGAATTTCGTACCTTTCTTGCTGCAAACATAGCCGCAGTACAGGCTGCGCTACATACCAACAATAACTCCGAATCTAGCAATGCAGCTAATGGCGCAAGAAATCGTGTAGGATGCACCTACAAAGAATTCACTGCCTGCAAACCTTTGGAATTTGATGGAACCGAAGGACCGATCGGATTGAAACGGTGGACCGAGAAGGTCGAATCGGTGTTTACCATAAGTAAGTGTACTGAAGAGGACAAAGTGAAGTACGCTACGCATACCTTCACAGGTACTGCGTTAACATGGTGGAATACCTATCTAGAGCAAGTGGGACAAGATGATGCTTACGCACTACCGTGGTCAGCATTCAAACACTTGATAAACGAGAAGTACCGTCCCAGAACCGAGGTCAATAAGCTCAAGACAGAACTTAGAGCGTTACGAACCCAAGGATTTGATATTACCACGTACGAAAGACAATTCACAGAATTGTGCCTATTGTGTCCGAGAGCGTTCGAAGATGAGGAAGAGAAGATCGACGCGTTTGTGAAAGGATTACCGGAAAGAATCCAAGAAGATATAAGTTCACACGAGCCCACCTCCATACAACAGGCATGTAGAATGGCTCACAAACTAGTGAACCAGATTGAGGAAAGAATTAAAGAACAGGCGGCTGAAGAGGCCAATGTGAAGCAAGTCAAAAGAAAGTGAGAGGAAAACGGTGATAAGAATCACCAATACAACAACAACAGCAATTACAACAATAATCGCAACAACTATCCCAACAATCGCAACATCAATTGCAACTACAACAAACAGCCCAACAACAACAACAACAACAACAACAACAACAACAACAACAACAACAGCAACTACAACAATCATCCCAACAACAATAACAACCGCAACAACAACAACAATCAGAAGCAGCTATGCCAAAGGTGTGAAAAGTATCACTCAGGGTTCTGCACCAAATTTTGCAACAAGTGTAAAAGAAATGGTCATAGCGCGGCGAAGTGTGAGGTCTACGGACCAGGGGTTAACAGAACGAATGGAACAAATGGTGTCGGAATGAGTAATAGTGGAGCAAGTAGTGTCGGAGCAAGTTATGCCAATGTAGTTTGTTATAAATGTGGAAAACTGGGCCACATTATTAGAAATTGCCCGACCAGGAGAACACAAATGGTCAAGGCCGCGGAAGAGTTTTCAATATTAATGCGGCAGAGGCACAGGAAGACCCGGAGCTTGTTACGGGTACATTTCTTATTGACAATAAATCTGCTTACGTTTTATTTGATTCGGGCGCGGATAGAAGCTATATGAGTAGAGATTTTTGTGCTAAATTAAGTTGTCCGTTGACGCCGTTGGATAGTAAATTTTTACTCGAATTAGCAAACGGTAAATTAATTTCAGCAGATTATATATGTCGGAATCGAGAAATTAAACTGGGTAGCGAAATATTTAAGATTGATTTGATACCAGTAGAGTTAGGGAGTTTTGATGTAATAGTTGGCATGGACTGGCTGAAGAAGGTGAAAGCAGAGATCGTATGTTATAAAAATGCAATTCGCATTGTACGAGAAGAAGGAGAACCCTTAATGGTGTACGGAGAAAAGGGCAACACGAAGCTACATCTTATTAGTAATTTGAAGGCACAAAAACTAATAAGAAAAGGTTGCTATGCTGTTCTAGCACACGTCGAGAAAGTACAAACTGAAGAAAAGAGCATCAATCATGTTCCCATCGCAAAAGAATTTCCCGATGTATTTCCAAAAGAATTACCGGGACTACCTCCACATCGATCTGTTGAATTTCAAATAGATCTTGTACCAGGAGCTGCACCAATAGCTCGTGCTCCTTATAGACTCGCACCCAGTGAGATGAAAGAACTGCAAAGCCAACTGCAAGAACTATTAGATCGTAGTTTCATTCGACCAAGCACATCACCATGGGGAGCTCCTGTTTTGTTTGTCAAGAAGAAGGATGGTACATTTAGGTTATGTATTTACTACAGAGAGTTGAACAAACTTACCATCAAAAACCGTTATCCACTGCCGAGAATTGATGACTTATTTGATCAACTACAAGGCTCGTCGGTTTATTCGAAGATCAATTTACGTTCTGGATATCATCAAATGCGAGTAAAGGAGGATGATATTCCGAAAACTGCTTTTAGGACGCGTTATGGTCATTACGAGTTTATGGTTATGCCGTTTGGATTGACTAACGCACCAGCTATGTTCATGGACCTTATGAACCGAGTGTGTGGGCCATATATTGACAAGTTTGTCATTGTTTTCATCGATGACATAATTATTTACTCAAAGAATGATCAAGAGCACGAAGAACGTTTGAGAAAAGTGCTAGAAGTATTGAGGAAAGAAAAACTGTACGCTAAATTTTCAAAGTGTGCATTTTGGTTGGAAGAAGTTCAATTCCTCGGTCACATAGTGAACAAAGAAGGTATCCAGGTGGACCCGGCAAAGATCGAAACCGTTGAAAAGTGGGAAACCCCAAAAACTTTAAAGCATATACATCAATTTTTAGGATTGGCTGGTTACTACAGAAGATTTATCCAAGATTTCTCCAAAATAGCAAAACCCTTGACTGCATTAACGCATAAAGAGAAGAAATTTGAATGGAAGGATGAATAAGAGAAGGCATTTCAATTATTGAAGAAAAAGCTAACTACAGCACCTATATTGTCATTGCCTGAAGGGAATGATGATCTTGTGATTTATTGTGATGCATCAAAGCAAGGTCTCGGTTGTGTATTAATGCAACGAACGAAGGTGATTGCTTATGCGTCTAGACAATTGAAGATTCACGAGCAAATTTATATGACGCATGATTTGGAATTAGGCGCGGTTGTTTTTGCATTAAAGACTTGGAGGCACTACTTATATGGGGTCAAAAGTATTATATATACCGACTACAAAAGTCTTCAACATATATTTAATCAGAAACAACTGAATATGAGGCAGCGTAGGTGGATTGAATTGTTGAATCATTACGACTTTGAGATTCGTTACCACCCGGGGAAGGCAAATGTGGTAGCCGACGCCTTGAGCAGAAAGGACAGAGAACCCATTCGAGTAAAATCTATGAATATAATGATTCACACTAACCTTACTACTCAAATAAAGGAGGCGCAACAAGGAGTTTTAAAAGAGGGAAATTTAAAGGATGAAATACCCAAAGGATCGGAGAAGCATCTTAATATTCGGGAAGACGGAACCCGGTATAGGGCTGAAAGAATTTGGGTACCAAAATTTTGAGATATGAGAGAAATGGTACTTAGAGAAGCTCATAAAAACAGATACTCAATACATCCTAGAACGGAGAAGATGTACAAGGATCTTAAGAAACATTTTTGGTGGCCAGGTATGAAAGCCGATATTGCTAAATATATAGGAGAATGTTTGACGTGTTCTAAGGTCAAAGCTGAATATCAGAAACCATCAGGTCTACTACAAAAACCTGAAATCCCGGAATGGAAATGGGAAAACATTACCATGGATTTCATTACTAAATTGCCAAGGACTGCAAGTGGTTATGATACTATTTGGGTAATAGTTGATCGTCTCACCAAGTCAGCACACTTCCTGCCAATAAGAGAAGATGACAAGATGGAGAAGTTAGCACGACTGTATTTGAAGGAAGTCGTCTCCAGACATGGAATACCAATCTCTATTATCTTTGATAGGGATGGCAGATTTATTTCAAGATTCTGGCAGACATTACAGCAAGCATTAGGAACTCGTCTAGACATGAGTACTGCCTATCATCCACAGACTGATGGGCAGAGCGAAAGGACGATACAAACGCTTGAAGACATGCTACGAGCATGTGTTATTGATTTCGGAAATAGTTGGGATCGACATCTACCGTTAGCAAAATTTTCCTACAACAACAGCTATCATTCAAGCATTGAGATGGCGCCGTTTGAAGCACTTTATGGTAGAAAGTGCAGGTCTCTGATTTGTTGGAGTGAAGTGGGGGATAGACAGATTACGGGTCCGGAGATAATACAAGAAACTACCAAGAAGATCATCCAAATTCAACAACGGTTGAAAACCGCCCAAAGTCGACAAAAGAGCTACGCCGACATTAAAAGAAAAGACATAGAATTTGAAATTGGAGAGATGTTCATGCTTAAGGCTGCACCTTGGAAAGGTGTTGATCGATTTGGTAAATGAGAGAAATTAAATCCAAGGTATATTGGACCATTCAAGATTATTGATCGTGTCGGACCAGTAGCTTACCGACTTGAGTTACCTCAACAACTTGCGAATGTACATAACACTTTCCACGTCTCGAATTTGAAGAAATGTTTTGCTAAAGAAGATCTCACTATTCCGTTGGACGAAATCCAAATCAATGAAAAACTTCAATTCATTGAAGAACCCGTCGAAATAATGGATCGTGAGGTTAAGAGACTTAAACAAAACAAGATACCGATTGTTAAAGTTTGATGGAATGATCGTAGAGGACCCGAGTTTACCTGGGAGCATGAAGATCAGATGAAGAAGAAATACCCGCATTTATTTCCAGAAGATACGTCAACACCTCTAACTGCTTAAAATTTCGGGACGAAATTTATTTAACGGGTAGGTACTGTAGTGACCCGAACTTTTTCATGTTTATATATATATATATATATATTAAATGAAATTGTTATTTACATGATTAAGTGTTTCCAACATGTTAAGCAATCAAACTTGTTAAGACTTGATTAACTGAAATAGGTTTCATATAGACAATTGACCACCCAAGTTGACCGGTGATTCACGAACGTTAAAACTTGTAAAAACTATATGATGACATATATATGGATATATATATATATATATATATATATATATATATATATATATATATATATATATATATATATATATATATATATATATATATATAGTTAACATGATATTATTATAAGTAAACATATCATTAAGTATATTAACAATGAACTACATATGTAAAAGCAAGACTACTAACTTAATGATTTTGAAATTAGACATATATGTAACGATTATCGTTGTAACGACATTTAATGTATATATATCATATTAAGAGATATTCATACATCATATTATCATGATAATATAATAATTTAAAATCTCATTTGATATTATAAACATTGGGTTAACAACATTTAACAAGATCGTTAACCTAAAGGTTTCAAAACAACACTTACATGTAACGACTAACGATGACTTAACGACTCACTTAAAATGTATATACATGTAGTGTTTTAATATGTATTCATACACTTTTGAAAGACTTCAAGACACTTATCAAAATACTTCTACTTAACAAAAATGCTTACAATTACATCCTCGTTCAGTTTCATCAACAAATCTACTCGTATGCACCCGTATTCGTACTCGTACAATACACAGCTTTTAGATGTATGTACTATTGGTATATACACTCCAATGATCAGCTCTTAACAGCCCATGTGAGTCACCTAACACATGTGGGAACCATCATTTGGCAACTAGCATGAAATATCTCATAAAATTACAAAAATATGAGTAATCATTCATGACTTATTTACATGAAAACAAAATTACATATCCTTTATATCTAATCCATACATCAACGACCAAAAACACCTACAAACACTTTCATTCTTCAATTTTCTTCATCTAATTGATCTCTCTCAAGTTCTATCTTCAAGTTCTAAATGTTCTTCATAAATTCTACAAGTTCTAGTTTCATAAAATCAAGAATACTTCCAAGTTTGCTAGCTTACTTCCAATCTTGTAGAGTGATCATCCAACCTCAAGAAATCTTTCTTATTTACAGTAAGATATCTTTCTAATACAAGGTAATACTCATATTCAAACTTTGATTCAATTTCTATAACTACAACAATCTTATTTCGAGTGGAAATCTTACTTGAACTTGTTTTTCGTGTCATGATTCTGCTTCAAGAACTTTCAAGCCATCCAAGGATCCTTTGAAGCTAGATCTATTTTTCTCATTTCCAGTAGCTTTATCCATAAAACTTGAGGTAGTAATGATGTTCATTACATCATTCGATTCATACATATAAAGCGATCTTATTCGAAGGTTTAAACTTGTAATCACTAGAACATAGTTTAGTTAATTCTAAACTTGTTCGCAAACAAAAGTTAATCCTTCTACCTTGACTTTTAAAATCAACTAAACACATGTTCTATATCTATATGATATGCTAACTTAATGATTTAAAACCTGGAAACACGAAGAACACTGTAAACCGGACATACGCCGTCGTAGTAACACCGCTGGCTGTTTTGGGTTAGTTAATTAAAAACTATGATAAACTTTGATTTAAAAGTTGTTCTTCTGAGAAAATGATTTTTCTTATGAACATGAAAATATATCCAAAAATCATGGTTAAACTCAAAGTGGAAGTATGTTTTCTAAAATGGTCATCTAGACGTCGTTCTTTCGACTGAAATGACTACCTTTACAAAAACGACTTGTAACTTATATTTCTGACTATAAACCTATACTTTTTCTGTTTAGATTCATAAAATAGAGTTCAATATGAAACCATAGCAATTTGATTCACTCAAAACGGATTTAAAATGAAGAAGTTATGGGTAAAACAAGATTGGATAATTTTTCTTGTTGTAGCAACGTGAAAATTGGTAACAAATCTATATTAATCATATCCTAGCTAACTTATATTGTATTATACATGTATTCTAATATATTATGTAATCTTGGGATACCATAGACACTCTATATGCAGTAATGAGGGACTTAGCTATACAGGGTTGAGGTTGATTCCAAAAATATATATACTTTGAGTTGTGATCTAGCCTGAGACGTGTATACAATGGGTCGTGGATTGATTCAAGATAATATATATCAATTTTTTTCTGTACATCTAACGTTGGACAACTAGTTGTAGGTTACTAACGAGGACAGCTGACTTAATAAACTTAAAACATCAAAATGTATTAAAAGTGTTGTAAATATATTTTGAATATACTTTGATATATATGTACATATTTGTTATAGGTTCGTGAATCGATCAGTGGCCAAGTCTTACTTCCCGACGAAGTAAAAATCTAAGAAAGTGAGTTATAGTCCCACTTTTAAAATCTAATATTTTTGGGATGAGAATACATGCAGGTTTTATAAATGATTTACAAAATAGACACAAGTACGTGAAACTACATTCTATGGTTGAATTATCGAAATCGAATATGCCCCTTTTTATTAAGTCTGGTAATCTAAGAATTAGGGAACAGACACCCTAATTGAAGCGAATCCTAAAGATAGATCTATTGGGCCTAACAAACCCCATCCAAAGTACCGGATGCTTTAGTACTTCGAAATTTATATCATATCTGAAGGGTGTCCCGGAATGATGGATATATGCATCTTGTTAATGTCGGTTACCCGGTGTTCACCATATGAATAATATGTATGGGATGCGTATTGAAATATGAAATCTTGTGGTCTATTGTTACGATTTGATATATATATAGGTTAAACCTATAACTCACCAACATTTTTGTTGACGTTTAAAGAATGTTTATTCTCAGGTGAATACTAAGAGCTTCCGCTGTTGCATACTAAAATAAGGACAAGATTTGGAGTCCATGTTTGTATGATATTGTGTAAAAATTGCATTCAAGAAACATATGTCGATGTAATATATTTCTATTGTAAACCATTATGTAATGGTCGTGTGTAAACATTATATTTTAGATTATCATTATTTGATAATCTACGTAATGCTTTTGAAACCTTTATTGATAAACTAAAGGTTATGGTTGTTTTAAAAATGAATGCAGTCTTTGAAAAACGTCTCATATAGAGGTCAAAACCTCGCAACGAAATCAATTAATATGGAACGTTTATAATCAATATGAACGGGGCATTTCAACCCTTGGCACTTCTACATTTTTCGGTACCAGTTTGAATTTGTTACTTTGATATGTTGGGTAATCTTTCCAGCTTCGATCAAATCTTAGATTGGGATGCAACTGTTCTTCATGAATCGTCGGATGTGCTACTATCGGATGCATCGGAAATACTATGTAAGCATCAACATATTCTTGATACGGATCATAATAAGGTACGTGTTGATCAGGTTGTTGTTGTGGTTCCTGTTGTTATTCCGGTTCATATTGCATTTCCGGTTCAGGTTCTGGAGCAGGTTGTCTAGATGATGATGATGCACCATCAGTATTAGTAAATCTTTACAAAACACATTAAACACAAAATTTGTGCATCCAAATATGCATCAGTGTTAGCAAAATAACAAATTAACACAATTACAATAAAATGTTAAATCAAAATTAAGCTTATACGCATTTTCACAATTTTTACAATTCGACACTTTTTCAAATAAGTATATATGAAAATGTTTACAAAGTTCATAAGCATTCAACTCAAATAACATGTTAAAACAACCATTACTAGTAATTAAACAAGTTTCAAATGGCATTTACACCAATTTAATCAAGTTCATGAATTTTATACCTAAAAAGTCCATTTTAATTCTCAAAAATCATGTTTAGGATCAAAGTTTGGATCATTTAGCTACCTAAACATGTTACACTACTTAATTTAGCAATAATTCATGACAAAAATTGGCCATAACCTGTTTATATCAAAAAACCCCAAATTGCTCAAGAACACAAACCCTAGATTCCTAAAAATTTTGAAGTTTTTGGCTTCAAATCATGTTAAATAGCATCAATCTAGGTTATACATGCATAATATACTAACAATTTAACTCTAATTACACTAGAAATTAACAAAATCAAATTAGGTAAATTATAGCTCAAGAACACTAAAAATCAAATTGAAAGAGGTTTAGGGGTGAAATTGTTATCCTTCTTGATAAACTTCTTATCAAATTCATGATTAGAGCGAGAAATTTGACGAATTATGGTGAAAAATTGCGAATTTTAGAGGTGATTTGGGAGAATTTTTGGGTATTTGTGTATATGTGGAGTGAGACAGAGAACAGACAAGCTGGTTCTTGTAACCTGACCTGATTTCGGTCCTCATGCGATCGTATGGGGGTCTGGTATTTATTTATTTAATTTTTTTATTTTTTTTATAAAACCTTTTACTTTTAACAAAAAATAATTAAATTAAATTTTAAAATTTTGCTTTCCTTTTTAGGACGAGGTTGTTTCGGATCATTGTCCTAGTCCGTCCCTCGACAAAATTTTAAAATTTGTCATTTTTAAGCGCGGTTTTAAAAGCAAAGATTTTTGGATTTTTTAATGTTTTTGGCATACTTTAATTTAATAAGATTAAAAATAATGATAATAAAAATTCTCGTCCCTTCCTTGGGTAAAGCAATTTCGGTTCAACGACCTAGTTTTCAACTCACAACGAATTTTAAAATTCAATTTTTTTTAACTTAGTGAAAATAGAGTAAATTTTAGTTTTTAAATTCACACCAAACTTAAATTTAAAATGCATAAAATTAAAAATTCATATTATTAAAATTAAAAATTCACACCAAACTTATATTATATTTTTGTTTTTATACATACAAACTTATATTAAAAATATTGATTTCAAATATTTACAAACTTAAATATATTGATTTTAAAAAGTTTTACAATATTAATTTAATATTTATATATTAATTTTAAAAACATGGTAAAAAAATTAAAATTAAAAATCTTTTTGGTCTTTTATCCCACTTTAATCAATCAAATATTATCAAAAATATACGCCCCTCTTTTCGGTAAAGTAATTTCGGTTATATTACCTAGTTTTACTCCTGACGAATTTCTGAAATATTTTGGGTTGATTGATTAAAGATATTTATACCTTAAAAATAAACGGTAAATTTCGCAGTGATGTAATAAATTTTTGCATGATATCAATAATTTCGGTTACGCATACCTAATTTTATTGAATACCAATTTAATACTTTATAGCGAACGATTCAGCGTTTATTATCAAAAGGTTAAAAGCAATAAAAATAAAAATAAAAACTGTACATACTTACCTGTGAGAAAGAATTCTCAGAGACCTGCTTTAGCCGACTCATAGGAGAGTCGTGTGATTTGGTTTTCCATAGCTACATAAGCATAACCTCGAATCTTCAATATCTTTTCTTCTAAACATATGAATGGTCCTTCTCTGCATAGAGTAACAAATTCGGTATTTGAATATGTTTGATTATTTGAACATTTACCTTCGTGTGACCATTTTTCGCATTTATAACATCTTTCAAGGTGTCGTGCTCTTATTTTCGTAGCGGATTTTGATTTTCCTTTACCAAAATGTATCTTATGATGATATTTTCTGAGTTCTTTCCTTACTTCGTCACATCTGCTTCTTATTACTGACACCAGGTCACTCGGAAGTGTATCATTATTACGTTTAGTAATCAAAGCGTGTAGCATTAGACCATGGTTCAGATCAAAGAAATTCTTCATCTCGTAAAACCTAAAAAAATTAAAAATTCAGAATGAGGGGAGAAGACTAGTTCTTTAGGGCCTGCTAGGGAAAGACCATTCGGATTCCATTCTCGAGAACAACACGAAAACAAAAAATCTAACTCTAACAGAAATACATATTACCCTAAAAAGATTCGAACCTCCACACACTTAGTTAGATGTGTTGTTGAAATTGTGGTTAACGTTATTTTCAATTGGATCATCAACAACTTGTATATCTCTGACTTTTGCTTCAATCCATTTGTTGATTTCCTCCGTAACTTTGGCGATAAATTGGATACTAATCGGTTACATAACTTAAAGTTTCCCTTAATCCTAGCATCGTGAATTCGTTTATAAAGTTTCTTCATTGAACTGTTAAAAACGAGTTCATCTAATTTTGTATCATCAACGGGGTTCTTTGTGATCGGATCATCATTAAGTGTTTCTTCATCTTCCAGACACTTATGCATTTTTATTGGTTTAACAGTTTTGGTTGGTGGAGATCTAAACTTTCGGTTCACAAAGGTGATCGATTTATCACCATCCCTAAGTGTCATTCTACCTTCTCTTACATCAATGAATGCTTCGGTGTTTGCTAAAAATGGGCGACCTAAAATTAGAGGAATATTAAGGTTTTCCTCCATATTAATAACTATGAAGTTTCAACAAAGGTCAAACTTCTCACGTTAACTAGTAAATTATTTGCTATTCCAACCGGGTGTTTAATGGTTAGGTCAAATGATTGAACACCTATTTTGGTTGGTTTTAATTTACCCATACCTAATCTTTTGTATAAGGAAAGAGGCATAATATTTGCACTTGCTCCTAAATCTGCGAGTCCATTATATATAGCACCATCTTTAAGCAAGCAATAAATGATAAATTCACCCGGGTCTCCTACTTTAGTAAGTCGAGTTGGTTTGTAAACCTTTTTCGGGTGTTCTTTTCTTGGTTCTTTCACTTCTATTTGAACTTCTTGTTCACATTTTTCTTCGTTTCTTGGAATGGGAGGTTTGTATTAGAATTCTTCTTCATCACTCTAATTTAAATCCTCCCTATTTTCCAATTTTGATTTTTCATATGTTGTTGATAACATATTTATGTTTTCATTTTGAAGGTTTTCTTGGGTGGTGAAATTATGATTGACTTCATTGTTAACTTCCATCGGACCATGTATGTAATGTTTAACTCTGTGACCATTAACTTTAAATTCAATCCCATTTGAATTTATTAACTCTATTGTTCCGTATGAGAAAACTCTGTTGATTATAAATGGTCCAGACCATCTTGATTTCAATTTTTCAGGAAATATCTTGAATCGTGAATTGAAAAGAAGAACTCTGTCTCCTTCTTTAAATTCTTTTGAACTTTTGATTCTTTTATCATGCCATTTCTTCGTTCTTTCCTTATAGATTAAGGAATTTACATATGCCTCAAGCCTTAGTTTTTCTAATTCATTTAGTTGACTTAATCGTAGACGTCCGGCTTCATGTAAATCAAGATTACATGTCTTCAAAGCCCAAAATGCTTTGTGTTCAATTTCTACTGGAAGATGACATGCTTTTCCGTAAACGAGTCTAAAAGGTGTGGTTCCAATTGGAGTTTTGTAGGCTGTTCTAAAAGCCCAGAGTGCATCCTCCAATTTCATGGACCATTCCTTCGGATTTGATCCTATGGTTTTCTCTAGAATATGTTTTAAAGCTCGGTTGGTATTTTCAACTTGTCCACTTGTTTGTGGATGATAAGCGGTTGAGATTTTATGAGTTACTCCATATCTTTTGAGAACTTTCTCAAGTTGATTATTACAGAAATGAGTACCCCGATCACTTATTAAAGCTTTCGGTGTTCCGAACCTTGCAAAAAGATGTTTTAAAAAGTTGACTACAACTCGTGCATCGTTAGTCGGGAGAGCTTGTGCTTCCGCCCATTTAGATACATAATCAATGGCAACGAGAATGTAAAGATTATTATGAGATTTTGGAAATGGACCCATAAAGTCAATACCCCAAATGTCAAATACTTCACATACTTGAATGACATTTTATGGCATTTCATCACGTTGATTTATTTTTTCGGCCCTTTGACAAGCATCACAGGATTTGCAAAGAAGGTGTGCGTCTTTGAAAATTATAGGCCAATAGAATCCAGCATCGTAAACTTTTCTTGCTGTAAGTTGAGGCCCATAATGCCCTCCTGTTGGTCCTGTGTGACAATGGTTTAAGATTTTACTAGCTTCATCTCCGAATACACATCGGCGTATTATTCCATCGGAACAGCTTTTAAACAAATGTGGATCTTCCCAGAAATAGTGCTTTATATCACTAAAGAATTTCTTTCGTTTTTGGTACGACAACACTTTTTCAAGGAATCCATTTACTAAATAGTTTGCATAGTCAGCAAACCATGGAATTTCATTATAATCTATCTTCAATAGATATTCATCAGGAAAGTTATCTTGTATGCCCGATTCATTTAGAACTTCTAATTCAGGATTTTCAAGACGAGAAAGATGATCAGCTGCGAGATTTTCTGCTCCCTTTTTATCTCGGATTTCAATATCGAACTCTTGTAAGAGTAAGATCCAACGGATTAATCGTGGCTTGGCATCTTGTTTCGAAAATAGGTATCTAAGAGCAGAATGGTCGGTATAGACCACTGTTTTAGCTAGAACGAGATATGAACGAAATTTGTCAAAAGCAAAGACAATGGCAAGGAGTTCTTTTTCAGTAGTTGTATAATTCGTTTGTGCTCCTTGTAATATCTTACTAGCATAATAAATAGGTTGAAATCATTTTTCAATCCTTTGTCCTAAAACGGCTCCCATTGCAAAATCACTTGCATCGCACATTAGTTCAAATGGTAGATTCTAATTTAGAGTTATCATGATCGACGCATTAGTGAGTTTCTCTTTAAGAATATTAAAAGATTTGATACATTCATCTGAAAAGATGAATGGAGCATCCTTTTCTAGGAGTTTATTCATAGGAGTGACAATTTTAGAAAAATCTGTTATGAAACGTCGGTAAAAACCGGCATGCCCTAGAAAACTCCTAACTCCTCTAACATTGGTGGGATGTGGAAGTTTAGCAATTACATCTACTTTAGCTCTATCCACTTCAATTCCTTCCTTTGAGATTTTATGACCAAGAACGATGCCTTCTTTAACCATGAAATGGCATTTCTCCCAATTAACTACTAGATTTGATTGTTCGCATCTAATAAGCATTCGTTCAAGATTAACTAGACATGTTTCAAATGTATCACCGAAGACTGAAAAATCATCCATGAAAACTTCCATGCATTCTTCTATCATGTCATGAAAAATCGCCATCATGCACCTTTGAAAGGTTGCAGGGGCGTTGCAAAGTCCAAATGGCATGCGTTTGTAAGCAAAAGTACCATAAGGGCACGTGAATGTGGTTTTCTCTTGATCTTCGGGTGCTATTGGAATTTGAAAATATCCGGAAAAACCGTCAAGAAAACAATAGTAACTATTTCCGGCTAATCTTTCTAACATTTGATCAATGAAAGGTAAGGGAAAGTGATCTTTTCTGGTGGCGTCATTTAATTTTCTATAATCAATACAAACACGCCATCCTGTTACAGTCCTAGTAGGAATAAGCTCCTTTTTTTCATTTGTGATGACAGTCATGCCACCCTTCTTGGGTACACATTGAACTGGGCTTACCCATGGACTATCAGAGATTGGATAAATTAAACCTGCATCAAGCAGTTTAATAATTTCTTTCTTAACAACATCTTGCATATTAGGATTTAGTCTTCGTTGACGTTCCACATACGTTTTATGACCTTCTTCCATAAGGATTTTATGTGTGCAATACGAAGGACTTATTCCTTTAATGTCATGAATCTTCCATGCAATAGCTGGTTTATGAGCTTTTAGCACAGAAATGAGTTGAGATTTTTCATTTTTGGTAAGAGAAGATGATATTATTACAGGTAATTCAGATTCACCATGTAAATAAGCATATTCCAAATGGTTTGGAAGTGGCTTTAACTCTAATGTCGGTGGTTCTTCTATCGATGATTTATATCGATATCTGTCTTCCTCTTTTAGCATTTGAATTTCTTCTGTTGTTGGTTCATATCCATTAGCCATAAGTGTAGCTGACATTTCAGTTTCATCAATTGGTTCAGTTCCTTCTCCTAAAGAACATTCTCCTGTTCCTTATAATTCTGGAAATTCTTCTAACAATTCTGCATGTGAATCTATAGTTTGAATATAATAACATGTATCATCTACAGATTGCGGTTGTTGCATGGCTCTATCCACAGAAAAGGTAACACTCTCGTCCTCTATACTTAGGGTTAGTTTCTTACCGAACACGTCTATGATTGCTTTAGCTGTGTTTAAGAATGGTCTTCCTAGTATGAGAGGAACTCGAGAATCTTCTTCCATGTCCAGAATAACAAAATCTACTGGAAATACTAAAGTACCAACTTTAACTAGCATGTTTGCCATTATCCCTCTAGGATATTTTACTGATCGATCTGCTAGTTGTATACTTATTCGTGTTGGTTTCAATTCTCTAAGGTCTAGTTTAGCGTATAGTGAATACGGCATTAAATTTATACTAGCACCTAAGTCTGCCAATGCTTCTATTGAACTAAGACTACCCAGAAAATATGGAATTGTGAAACTTCCTGGATCTCAAAGTTTCTCTGGTATCTTATTCAACAGCACTGCAGAACAATTAGCACTCATTGTAACAGCCGAGAGTTCTTCCATTTTCTTTCTATTTGTGATTAGATCTTTCAAGAATTTAGCATATCTTGGCATTCCTGAAATTACATCAATGAAAGGAAGATTTATATTTATTTGTTTAAACATATCCAAGAATTTGGATTGCTCGGCTTCAAGTCTCTCTTTTCTCATTTTACTCGGGTAAGGAAGTGGTGGTTGGTATGGTTTAACATAAGGTTTAGCTTTAACTGTGTTATCTTCATTAACCTTTTCAACTATCGGTTCTGTTTCCTTATCTTGCTCAGGTTGTGGTTCTTGTGTAGTAGGAATAGAGTCATCAGAAATTACAGGTATTTCAGGTAGTTTAAGTGTAATACCACTTCTTGTGGTAATGGCTTTAGCTGTTTCATTCCGGGGGTTAGCATTTATATCACTAGGCAGACTTCCCGGTTTTCTTTCACCTATTAACCTTGCTAGGTTGCTTACTTCTTGTTTCAAATTTTGAATAGAAGCTTGTTGATTTCTAAGTGCTTGAGCATTTTGTTCATTGGTTTATTTCTGAGATGTGAAAAACTGCGTTTGAGATTCAACTAGCTTCGACATCATATCTTCTAAATTTGGCTTTTTATCATCGGTTTGTTTTGAAAATTAGGTCTTTGCTGATTGTAAGTATTGTTAGATACTTGTTGATTGCTAGGACCTTGTTGGTTGTTGTATGGAACATTTCGGTTATAGTTCTGATTTTGATTGTAGATTGGTCTTGGCGGTTGATAATTATTCTGATAATTATTTCCAGGCCTTTGGTTTATGTATGAAACATTCTCTCTTTGTTCCATTGTTAGTTCAATACTGAGACAATCTTTTATCAAATGTGGTCCTCCACACTACTCACAACTAATTCGTATTGAGTGAATATCTTTAGTCATCTTCTCCATTCGTCTCTCGACAGCATCTATCTTTGCGGAAATGGAATCAAAGTCATGGCTAGAATCGGCTCTAGCTGCTTTAGATGATCTAACAATATCTTTTTTCTGGTGCCACTCATGTGAGTGGGAAGCAGTGTTATCAATAATTTTGTAAGCGTCAGTTGCGGTTTTCTTCATAATGGAACCACCAGCTACTATATCTATGTCTTTTCTTGTAGTGATGTCGCATCCTTGGTAGAATATTTGTTATATTTGACAGGTGTCTAAACCATGTTGCGGACATCCTCTTAATAACTTTCCAAATCTTGTCCACGCTTCATATAGAGTTTCATTTGGCTTTTGTGTGAACGTAACAATATCTCCTTGAAGTCTCACGGCTTTAGATGCCGGAAAGAATTGTTTAAGAAATTTTTCAACTAAAACATCCCATGTATCAATCGCCCCTTCAGGTAACGATTCTAACCAATCTTTGGCTTGTCCCTTTAAAGTCCAAGGAAATAACATGAGATACATCTGTTCATCCTCCACTTCTCTTATTTTAAATAGTGTACATATCCTATTAAAGGTACGAAGATGTTCATTTGGATCTTCCTTCGGCGCACCACTAAATTGGCATTGATTAGTTACCATGTGTAGGATTTGTCCTTTGATTTTATAATCTGGCGCATTAATGTCTGGTTGAGTAATTGCGTGACCTTGGCCAGTGCGTTTAGCTCTCATTCGGTCTTCCATACTTAGAGGTTCCAGATTCTCCATGATTGAATTTGTTGAATCTGAAACACTAGAGTATTCTGATTTAATGGGTTGTTCCTCGACAATCTCTGTTTGAATGATTGGTGGTTCCGGAGGAAAGATTAATGGTTCAGGATCTCTGAATTGTCCCTGAATATCCTCCGAATTCTCAATTGTGTTGTCGGGTTCAAAAAATGGATTATCGGAAATTTGAATTGGAGTACTTGGTCAACTTGATGACGATTCTAAAGAAAAATCAACGGCAACAATATTGGCTAGATGTCTTGATCGAGTTACAGGTGGTGAACATATAAAAGGTGGTGAACGTTTTGCTCGGTGCATTCACTGAATATCCTATTAGTTATAAAAGATAAAAATTATATAAGTTATCAAATTAATAGACTTTTCTGATTTTGCCCACATTTCGAATTGCCAATAGATGCAGCAGGGAGCCAGAACCCTTTAAATCGGAAGCTCACAACTCAGCCACTAACAAATCCAACTATTACTACGAACCAGAAATTTTTGGATGTCTATCAATTTATTCACTTAAAATAATTTTTGGTTGAAATTTAAAGAAATTTTAGAGAAGAAATAGAAAATTCTATGTCCTAATAACTAGAGTGGCGAAAAATAAGAAAGAAAAAGAGCGCGTCGGAAAACGTCGAAAAATAAAAGGTCGAAAAATAATAAAAAGAATGTACCGCGTCGAAACTTAAAAGTCTAAAAACTAAGAATTAAAAGTTGTGTCTAAAGGTATTAAAGCTTAAAAGAAATTCTATATCCAAAACAGTAATTACTTAAAAAGGTACTAAAATATTAAAATGGCCTCGCAAAATTTTAAAGCATCTAAATCTTAGTCTAAAGAAAAAGCACTTAAGGGATTTTACGGCAAAGCCTAAGAATTTAGAAATAAAAATAACTATGGCAAAAACTATGACTTAAAACTAAATACGAACGAAAAATACAAATATTACGCTAAAACAAATAAAAAGATACAAAATATAAAAAAAATAAACTTAAAGTTGTAAAAAGTACAATTTTTATAAAAATATTATTTTTATATTATTTATTTTATAAAAGTATTAATTTTTATATATTAATAAAACTAATTTAAACTAAATAATATAAATTAAATAAGAAAACTAAAATTAAAAACTAATTAAAAAAACTAACCCTAATTAGGGTTTTAATTAATAATAATAATAATAATTACCCCGTAATTAATGCCGTTGTAGGTCAAACCTGGCGTGTCAGGGCCAGTCATGCGATCGTATGGTCTGTGCATTTTAAATCCATGCGGTCGCATGGATTAGGGTTTCGGGCCAGGTGTGGGCTGCTACAGTTCTGGGCCGAGTACTTTTATATTTTTTTCTGTTTTGTGATTAATATTTATATAAAATATATATAAAAATTAAATAAAAACTTAATTTTTAAATAAAAATAAAAACTTTATAATTTAATAATTTTAACAAACTATTAAAAATATATAATTTTTGTTTTTCTTTTCTTTTCATATTTTTGTATTTTTAATTTTTAAAACGTATATTTTTATAAAAAGAACTAAATAAAAATCTTTTTTATAGCGTTGCGCTTTTGGCGTTTTAGTGTCCCCGGCAGCGGTGCCAAAAATACTTGATGTGCGTAGAGGTGTATACAAAATAGTTATATTTTTACAAGGAAATACTATTAAATACGATACAATTTTACACAAGTTATTTATTTATTTATAGAGTGGATATACCTAAACCTTGCTACAACACTTATAGGCAGTGCACCTAATCGTACAGTAGTGTAGTTTTTAGTAAGTCCGGTTCGTCCACAGGGAACTCGCCAAGTTTAACGCTATATTTTTAACAAATATAAAAATATATATATGTAGTATTATTATTATAAAAGGGGGTTTTTACAGTTTAATGACTGGTTTGTCGATTTTAAAACTTTAGTCGCAGTTAAAACCTAATGTAAAATATTAAAAATAAATATAACTTAATTTAAAGCGTAAAGTAAATGACAATAATTAAAGTGCGATAAATTAAAGTGCGATAAATTAAAATAACAGTAAATAAAATTGCGATAATTAAAAAGTACGATAATTAAAATGACAATAAATTAAAGTGCGATAATTAAAAGTGCAATTAAATATGAAATAAAGGAAATTAAATATGAAATAAAGGAATTATGCTTATTTAAACTTCCGTAATCATGATGTTCAACGTGTTGATTTTAGTTTATTACCATGGGTTAATTGTTCTTTGTCCTAGATTATTCAATATGTCCATACGGATTTGTCCATAATAGTCCATCAGTCATAATCATAAAGTGCAGAAGTCTTCGTCAAATTATTCTTATTCCCGAAGTCAAATATTCCAACTAATTGGGGATTCGAATTGTAACAAGGTCTTAATACTTTGTTTAATGAATACACCAGGTTATCGACTGCGTGTAATCCAAGGTTTTATTACTTTGTTAATAATTACACCAATTACCCTTGTATGTAATTCACCCCTGTTTCAACAAGTCTATTAACTATTAATCCAGTTCCGTGTCCGGTCAAATGAATAATTATTGGTATTTATAGATATCCCGCCCACCGTACCCAGTTAAGCGTATGTGGTTATATATAAATACGTCAAATTATAAGTCTATATATTAAATTAACGAGGTATCGTTTAGTTAATATAAAGCCCATTAATAGCCCATAGTCTAATTTCCACAAGTGTCGTTCTTTTATCCAAACCCCAATTATGGTCCAAAGCCCAATTACCCAATTTTAATATTTAGTCCAACATCACGATTACTTCGGCATTAAATAAGCATAATAATAACTTAGCTATGAGACATTAATTTAAAAAGGTTGAACATAACTTACAATGATTAATAATAGCGTAGCGTTACACGGACAGAATTTCGACTTACACCCTTACAACATTAGATAACATACCCTTATTATTAGAATTAAAATTAAAATTAAAATTAAAATTATAATATATATATATATATATATATATATATATATATATATATATATATATATATATATATATATATATATACACGTTGAGATTGAGGAGAAGAAAAAGATGTGTTTTTGATCAACCAAAACTGCGAATTTATAGGACCTGACCCTCAAAATGGGGCCATGCGATCGCATGGATTTTACTCTTCCAGGCCATGCGATCGCATGGCCAGCTGGGAGAGCACACATGTCTTTGTTTGCATCTTGCCGACTGTTTATAAATATATATATAATATATAAATAATTTTAAGAATTATTTAAATATTATATTATATTTATGTGCATAGTTGACTCGTAATTTTTAGTCCGTTGCGTCGAGCGTTGAGAGTTGACTCTGGTCCCGGTTCCGGATTTTCGAACGTCCTTGCGTACAATTTAATATCTTGTACTTTACGTTTTGCGTCTTGTACTCTTGTAATTTTGAGACGTTTCTCATCAATAATTTGAACCACTTTGATTGTAATTTGTACTTTTGAGCTTTTTGGTCATTTGTGTCTTCAATTCGTCGAATCTGTCTTTTGTCTTCACCTTTTATTATTTAAACGAATATCACTTGTAAATAGAACAATTGAAACTAAAAGCTTGTCTTTCTTGAGGGATAATTGATGTTATGCGAGGTGTATATAAAATAGCTTTATATTTTACAAGGAAATACTATTAAATACGATACAATTTTACACAAGATATTTATTTATTTAGAGCATGGATATACTTAAACCTTGCTACAACACTTATAGGCAGTGTACCTAATCGTACAGTAGTGTAGTTTTTAGTAAGTCGGGTTCGTTCCACAGGGAAAATATTTAAACAAAGCTTAACACTATATTAGTTTTATTTTATAAAAATACAATTATATATATAAGTAATATTATTATTATAAAGGGGGGTTTTTACCGTTTAATGACCGGTTTGTCGATTTTAAAACTTTAGTTGCAGTTAAAACAAAATGTAAAATATTAAATAAATAAAAGACTTAATTTAAAGCGTAAAGTAAATAACGATAATGAAATTGCGATAAATAAAAGTGCGATAAAATAAACTTGCGATAATTAAAAAGTAATATAATTAAAAGTGCAATTAAATACAATAACAATAAATAAAAGTGCAATTAAATATAAAATAAAGGGAATTAAATATGAAATAAAAGAATTATGCTTATTTAAACTTCCGTAATCATGATGTTTGACGTGTTGATTTTAGTTTTATGCCCATGGGTTAATTGTCCTTTGTCCTGGATTATTTAATATGTCCGTCTGGTTTTTGTCCATAACAGTCCATCAGTCATAAATATAAAGTGCGAGTGTCCTCGTCAAATTATCCTTATACCCGAAGTTAAATATTCCAACTAATTGGGGACTTAAACTGTAACAAGATTTTAATACTTTGTTTAATAATTACACCAGGTTATCGACTGCGTGTAACCCAAGGTTTTAATACTCTGTTATCAATTATGCCAAGTGTCCTTGTACATAATTTCACCCCTGTTTTAATAATTCTAGTGGCTATTAATCCATTCCCGTGTCCGGTTAAATGAACGATTATTCGTACATATAAATATCCCGCCCATCGTGTCCGATCGAGTGTATATGGTTATTTATAGGGACGTCCAATTGTAAATCTTTATATTAAAATTAACAAACTATCATTTAGTTAAACAAATATAAAGCCCATTAATAGCCCATAGTCTAATTTCCACAAGTGTCGTTCTTTTGTCCAAACCCCAATTATGGTACAAAGCCCAATTACCCAATTTTAGTAATTAGCCCAACATCATGATTACTTTGTTTTAAATAAGCATAATAATAACTTAGCTACGAGACATTAATGTAAAAAGGTTGAACATAACTTACAATGATTAAAAATAGCGTAGCATTACACGGACAAAATTTCGACTTACACCCTTACAACATTCGCTAACATACCCTTATTATTAGGATTAAAATTAAAATTAAAATTAAAATATAAAATATAAATATAATTATTACGTATAGATAGATGGATGGATATATATTGATATTTTTACGATCAAACTGCGTTTGCTTTTATAGGCGGTTTCAGAATTTGGGGCTCCGCGACTCGCGGCAATTTTTGCCTTCAAACTCCGCGAGTCGCGGAGTTTGATTTTCCAGCTCACCAACTTTGGAGTCTTTTTTTGCCGACGAATTTTTAATATATTATAATATTTAAATAATTATAAGAATTATTTAAATATTATATTATATTTATGTGCATAGTTGACTTGTAATTTTTAGTCCGTTGCGTCGAGCGTTGAGAGTTGACTCTGGTCCCGGTTCCGGATTTTCGAACGTCCTTGCGTACAATTTAATATCTTGTACTTTGCGTTTTGAATCTTGTACTCTTGTAATTTCGAGACGTTTCTTATCAATAATTGGAACCTCTTTGATTGTATTTTGTACTTTTGAGCTTTTTGGTCGTTTGCGTCTTCAATTCGTCGAATCTGTCTTTTGTCTTCACCTTTTAATATTTAAACGAATATCACTTGTAAATAGAACAATTGCAACTAAAAGCTTGTCTTTCTTGGGGAATAATGCTATGAAATATATGTTCGTTTTTAGCATTATCAAATATTCCCACACTTGAGCGTTGCTTGTCCTCAAGCAATATAGTCTTGAAATACCAGAATCACTTCTTTATTCTTCACACTTTGTACATCAGTGATTTCTATACGGCGGTATAAACAATGGTAGTAACGATATGTTTACAGTCCCACATGACTATAAAATTTAGATCCATTAAGGAAATTGGATCTTTATGAAAACATTTGATCTTTTAAAAATTGAATCTAGCTTTTACCCTAGATAAGTTTTCCGGAATAACCCTTCACCGGTGTTTGCAAATTCTTTTTGTGGGTTTGGTGGGTTTCAGATTTGAAAATTTTAGCTCAAAACTTGCGGTTTTGTGTCACCCACTTGCTAACCTTGTATTAGGAAAGCAACACGTCCAGTTTACTTGTCCCGTATATTACCTTTCGGTAAACTACCGTCCGGTTGTAAAGGAAAGCGTTGAACAAGCAACTGTTAAGGCAATGTCCCCTGACATGCTTTTAATTATGGTCTATAACGTGTCGGACGCAATTACTATCCTTGGTAGGAGCAATAGTAAAGCTCACCCTTATGATTTTTCCGTCTGGCACAAGGTCCTGTCTTTGACCATGCTATGCAACCACCGTTTTTACGGTTGACACCCGATTTGGTTCAGGTGACCTAATGAATTCCAGGTGAATTCCTAGGATTTTACGTTCAATGGTAATGAACGCATTGAAAATGGGTTTTTAGAAAACAAATCGGTTTGTAATTTTGATCAAAATATTTTCTCGTTCAGGCTCGAGTTTAGATATCATTGAATTCCATGAGTTTGTAATTCTCAATCTTTAAGGTCAATCTCAAGGATTGAGTAATATCAGGCTTAAAAGCTGATTTTTGATTTTTTAAGGAGATTATCCTTTCTGGGGATCTGATTCATTAGTCTTATCCAGCTAATTTGCACGGTTCCCCCCATTGTACGAGATAAATCCTTCTCATGGTTAGGATAAATCTGACCACTTGGCGACCCTGTTTAATGCTGAGGTCCGTGGATTTCCTGCTGATTTTAGAGATGACTTTTCTAGGTTTTTCGTCAACCTACAGCTGGTCTGGACGACAACTTCCTGACCTAAATCAAGAAGCGCGTTTCTTTTTCGGAAGACTTTACTTCCTTTTAATGATGGAATTGATTTATCGTGTAGATCCCTCTCTTCTTTTCTTTCATCGAGTAAAACAGTTTAGTTTAGTCCAAAGCAAAAGTATTTTCAGTTATTTGTTACAGAAATATGTGACATATGTTTAAGATAACTTGGTAATTTTTTCCACACTTGGCTTTTATTTTTCTTTTTATTGTCCTCTATTCCATTTTAAATGAATTCTAACATTTTGGTTTGTTTCTCAATTTATGTCCTTTCCAAGGTAACAATAATTTCGGTGTTAACACCTAGTTTTATCGTTCATAAATATATATAAACATGATTTTGAGTTCATTTAATTGAAAATTTTGAAAAATTTTACTAGAATTGGGTAGTCAGTATATAAGACTAGGGCTGTTCTTTATTATCAGAGAGCACTAGATTCTAATACAACTACTACTTTATTAGTATTTCTAATGGTAACCAAGTGTATAAAGTAAAAATTTTAAAATTCGAAAGAATTTAACCCCTTCCCACACTTAAGATCTTGCAATGCCCTCATTTGCAAGAAATCAGTAACAATTTAAATTATTGAGGGTGATTTGTGGGAAAATGATTAAATTTTACCAAAGTTTCCAAACATATTGGCGTTTGTTTGCTGTATGATAAATGGTGCATATCATTTGTTCATTCCGTCTTGTTGTTATATCACATTTATTTTGCATCTTGTCGTCAAAATTAGTTGCTTTTACTGAACTTAATGCCAGTCTTTGAAAATACGTTGTTTTACCCTGTTGTGTACATAAGATAAACTGCAAACATATATACATATTTTTGAAGTTTGGTATATTACCCCACATTCAAAAATTATTAAAATCTAATAATAAAAGTTAGAAAATTATAAAAACTATTACAATATTAACATAAGTATTAAATGTATTAACATTACAAATAATAAAATAAATAAAACTAAGTAGACTAGGGATGATACTGATACCAGTAGGGGTTCCATGCATAACCGTATGTGTTATAGAATGCTTCGGCTGGGTTATACGTAGGATACGGTGGTTGGATCTCTATAGACCATGGAGGAAATACGGGCGATTGAGTAGGAATATAGTTTCTACCTATTTGTTGGCAATAAGCTATGATTTGGTTTTGATGAACTTGCTAATCTTCAAATGCTCGATGTCTAGCATTTTCATACTCTTGTGAAGCTATAAACCTTTGCATTTCTGTCATTTCATTTCCCCCTCCCACATTACCTGGCTGTTGATTTCTCTCAACCTGTGGATGTCTACCATGGTATTGTACTGCGGCGTTATTTCGCCTCTTCAAAACCTTCGCACCATGGTATACATTTAAACCTATTGTATCGCGGGGTTCTGGTTCTTCGACTAATAATCCCCCCCGACTTATATCCACACCGAGGTATTCAGCAATCAAAGTAATAAATATACCACCTCCTATTATGCTATGCGGTCTCATCCCCCTAACCATAGCTGATAAATAATAACCCACACAATAAGGTATACTTACAGCGCTTTGTGGGTCTCGAATACACATATGGTAAAACAAATCCTGTTCATTTACCTTTTCCTTATTCTTACCTCTTTGTGTAATCGAATTAGCTAAAAACCTATGAATTACTCTTAACTCTGCTCTATCTATATCCAAATAAGAGTAATTTCCCCCTTTAAATCGGTGATGGCTAGTCATTTGACTCCATACACCATGCGTATCAAAATTTTCGTCTATCTTTCTACTATTTAGTATCAACCCTATACAATCGGCAGATGCTAACTCCTCAGGCGTATATATACGTAAAGCCTGAGCCATGTCTAGTAAAGACATGTGGCACATCGAACCTCCTAACAAAAATCTAATAAAAGATCGATCAGTTAAACTAGCTACCCGATCATTTAATTCTATACTACACAACAATTCTTCACACCATACTTTATATACAGGTCTACGCATGTTGAATAACCGTACCCAATCGTTAAAAGTAGAATTACCATACCTCTGTGCAAGTAATTCCCTAATTGGCCCGGCCAATTCTGCAGCTTCTAATGGTCCCCATTCTATGACCCTAGGTACTTCAACAGCTTTAGATTGAAGAGTATGCAAGCCCCTTTGGCATTTTGGATAATCTATCCAAAGTCTGTCAAATCTCAGGTTCGGGTGCAAATCTTCCAAGTGCATATCAGAAAATGTCATGACTGGATGAGGTATATCTTGTTTGTAGTAGTTATCCACCTCCTGTTGTTCCGCATTCTCAGCAGGAGCATTGCGAGCTTGGGATGAAGATTCACCCCTTTCAGTCTGCAAAACACATCAAACACAATTTGTGTGCATCCAAATATGCATTAGTGTCAGCAAAATCATCAATCAAAATAATTACAATGACATGATCAATTTATATCAAACTTAAGCTCATTTTCATATTTTCATCAAATCTACACTTTTTCAAATAAGCATATACGAAAATGTTCGCCGAGTTCATAAGCATTCAACTCAAATAACATGTCAAAATAATCATTACTAGCAATTAAACAAGTTTCAAATGGCATTATCTCTCAAAAATCAAGTTCATGAATTTTAGACTTGAAAAAGTCCACTTTAATTCTCAAAATCATGTTTAGGCTCAAAGTTTGGATCATTTAACTACCTAATTTAGCAACAATTCATGATAAAAATCGGCCATAACCTGTTTATATCAAAAAGCCCCAAATTTGCTCAAGAACACAAACCCTAGATTACTCAAAATTTGAAGTTTAAGGCTTCTAATCATGTTAAATAGTATCAATCTAGGTTATTCAAGCATAATACATAAACAAATTAAACATAATTACACTAAAAAGCATCAAAATCAAATTGGGTATAAAATTGCTCAAGAACACTAATTTTCGGATTAAATGGTGTTTAGGTGTAGAAATTTACCGTTTTTCTTGAGTAATTCCTTGATAGCATCCTTCTCAACATGATTTTAGTAAAAGATTTGATGATTAACGGTCAAAAATTGCGAATTTGGTGTGTGTTTTTCGGGTTTTTTCGGGTTTATTTCGCAGTTTATGTGGTGTGGGGATGGGGACTGATCAGTTCAGCTCGTTTTATTTTTTTTCTGGGTTTTGGATCCTCCGCGACTTGCGGTGTTTTTACCCTTCAAACTCCGCGAGTCGCGGCGTTTGATTATTTATTTTTTATAAAAAGATTAACTTATAAAATAATTATTTAATAAATTTAAAATTTTGTTTTCCTTTGTTATTTAGGACGAGGTCGATTCGGATCGATGTCCTAGTCCGTCCCTCGACAAAATTTTAAAATTTGTCTTTTTGTAGCGATTGTTTTAAAAGCTTAGATTTTTTAGTTTTTTAATGTTTTTGTCATACTTTAATTCAATAAGATTAAAAATAATGATAATAAAAGTTCTCGTCCCTCCCTTAGGTAAAGCAATTTCGGTTCAATGACCTAGTCTTCAACGTACGACGAATTTTAAAAATCATATTTTTAACTTAGCGAAATAAAGTAAATTTTTGTTTTTAAATTCACACAACTTAAATATAAAATTCAAAATTAAAATTAAAAATTCACACCAAACTTACAATTTAAAATGCATAAAAATAAAATTCATATTTTAAAAATTAAAAATTCACACCAAACTTAATTTAAAAATTCATATTATAAATTCACACCAAACTTATATTAATTTTTTAAATATTTACAATTTTAAATATATTGATTTTACAAAGTTTACAATATTAATTTAAGATTTATATATTAATTTTAAAAACATGGTAAAAATAAAATTA